>NC_139463.1:13080000-13370000 GCF_057233095.1 Heloderma suspectum
GCACAGAATGGGCCATGTTCAGTGTTACAAGGAATATTAGAGGGAATGATGGGAAAGTTTGTTGTAAGCCCCACCTCTAAGGAAGAAAAAGTTCCCAGCCATATATGGAAACCCCCTGGGTGCTTCATAGGCCTCATGTTCTGTATAGTTCCAAGCAGACAATGTAGTGAGCTTCTGAAAGGCTATCATCCATAGCTAGATGGTCTTGTAAGTCATGAGCTCTACTGGCACGGAGTGCTTCCTTACAGGGTTTTGAATGCATCTCAGAATTTCAGTTGGCCAAACACTATAGGCCAAAGTATAGTGTACTTTGTCAATCTGGCCCCCTCCAGACATATTGGACTACAACTTCCATCATCCTCAGCCACCAATGGGCTCTGGCCGGGAGTGATGACAGTTGTCTTCCAACACATCTGGAGGGAGCCAGGTTGGCAAAGGCTGCTATAGGCTCACGATTCATAGTTCAAATAACAATTCCCTTGACACTCAACACCCTTTCATGAGTGACAGTGGCTTATTTTATTTTATTTTTTAAACTGTGTTCTATTTCCACCAGTGCCTTGAGCTGCCAGGTTCATCCCATAGGAAGTGGATCCTGTTTCGTCGTTTCCCTTAAAAGCTCGTGTTTTCTTCCCCTCCCTCATAAAGCCTCTGTCCTCCACTCAGCCAGCAATTTCATATGAATTGTAATTGGTAAACCAGGCATGGGAATTGGCATTGGCACCAATGAGAATAATTAGGAGTCATTGGTTACAAATTGAAATGCAAGGATGAAGTGAAATTAGAATCATTATTGGCAGCAGATGGAGTGGTGGTGTCTATGTGTCTGTGTGGGGGATTTGAGAAGATGGATCGAAGGTGAGGAAGGAATGTGTGTATTGCCTCTATGGTAACTCCCACCTTCAACATCACCCCTCTTAGGACTTTGTCCCCCTCTGAGGCTCCCTCCCAGTCTCCTGATACCGTTTTTCACACATACTAAGCAGAGGATGGGAAAATAAAACCTCCTGTGTTCATGGCTCTGTACTGCAATGGAAATTGCCTGACAGTACCTGTGGCCCAGGTTATTGTTAGTGTGCTTGCCTCATAGAAAGGTGGAGTAGATGTCCACAGCTCATTAGCCCTGTTCAGACAAGGCCCATCCTCTAACGTATGCAATTGATACATATTCAGATGCCCATCTGCACCTTGCCTTCTGCGCATCAGCAGAGCACAGTATGATTTGGAACCTAGAGAAGCAGTTTGAGTGCGTGCATGCGTGCGTGCGTGCGTACGTGTATGTTAGGGATGTTGGAGAAATCCATTTTGGGGGTGGAGTTTGACAGGTTTTCCTAGCCCCCCCCCCAACTTTGTTTTGGTTCCCACTGCCATGCTCAACTTGACCTGCAGTGAATCAGGCCAGTTCCCGAATTTTCTGGAGGGTTTTTTTGGGAAGATCATGCACTTTGCGCAAATTTTTGAGCAATTTGCGCTAATTACAGCCAGATTTGCTCAAATCATGCACATTATGGCCATATTTGCATAAATTGCACAAATCGCTCAGAAATTTGAGCAAATTGCAGAACCTTTAAAAAATGTGCAGAAAAGTTCCTGGAGTTCAGGAACAGCCTGTACCTCAGTTCGGGCATGCAAACTGAGTTGAACACACTGCAGAATTCGGTTGAGCCAAAAAAGAGCCGGATTTCCCAGTGACGGACATCCCTAGTGTGCATGTGTGTGTGTGTGGGGGGGGGGACCTGCCACTTACTACTATATGCATGTTTATTGTATGTATGGAGGATGAGCCCAAAAAGGGCTACTATGATGCCCTGGTGATGGTCCTTACTAGAGACCCTTGGGCCCTTGATTTTCACTGGCAGCCCTGTGTGCCTTACAATGTGTGATTCTGTCCTTTTTAAAAATCATTTTTATTGTGAATTTTAAGAAAACAAAGCAAGAAAAGAAACAGAAAACATAACAAAACCAACAGCAACAAAAAAAAATAAAATATAACATATAACATATTCTGAAATCTAAAATGTGTGATTCTGTTCTTAGCATGGCACACAGTGCAGCTGTATCCTCAGTATCAGGGTGTTTGCGCATGGGCTGAACTAGACATGGCATTTAAATGCATCTTTGCATTTAAAAATGTGAATTAAAAAATTGCCAATAGCATCTGATGGGGTTGTTTGATCATTATTATGATTGCAGTAGGTAGGAAGGGGAAGTTTAATCCTTTCCTCCACTGTCAAAATGAATCATTAGTCTTCATTAACTTTCACCAACCTGGCTGTCCCCAGAAGTATTGGACTACAACCCCCATCCCCCCAGCCAGAGTTCATTCGTAGCTGAGGATGAGGGGAGTTGTAGTCTGAACACATCTGAAAGGAGCCAGGTTGGCAAAGGATGATCTGTAATGTTCGGCTAACTGAAATTCTTAAATACATTTTCCTGACAAAAATTGCTCTTCTGAAGCTGCTATCTGTATGGGGAAGAAATGCAAAGACACCGTTAATTGCATGTCTAGTTGGCCCTGTGTGTGTGTGATGCATGTGCATTTGTAGCTGCAGTTATTTTGTGTGCTTAACTTTCATTCTCTTTCTTCTTCTCAGGTTAGTGATGGGAGTCTGACTGTTGTATCCATCACACGGGATGACCGAGGTGCTTACACCTGCCGGGCTTACAGTATCCAGGGAGAGGCTGTGCACACCACTCGCTTGCTTGTCCAAGGTAATTCCTGGAGAGTTCTTGTGCACTGCCTAGAAGCTGCTGATTCTTAGTAGTGTTCATCTTGGGTCAAAGGCAATGTGAGAAACCTGGGTAGAGAACAGAGCATCCAAGTGCAATTACCAATGTTTCCTTCAGCCACTTTGAGTGCCATTTTTTGGTAGAAAAGTGGTCTATAAATAAATAAGGGAGCAATCCTATGGCCGCTAAACAGTGGCTAGACAGCCATAGGATATTTGGTTTTCCAGGAACTGACCTTGGAGCCTGCACTCCGAGGTCGATTACCAGAGAACTGACCTCCCCCCACTTCCGCACTACCTCGGAGGCAGTGCGGAACAGCTCCTTGCAAGAGGAGTATGGAGCGGCCAAAAAAGGGACGTTCCTGGAGGGTGTTCTGGGGTGGGGAGGGCAGAAATGCCTGTCTGACACATCCAATGTGTTGTACAGCAGCCTCCTCTCCAGCTCTGCCCTCCCACAGTTAGAAAGCAGCAATCGGCTGTCTAGCTGAAAATGCAGGGCAGGAGAAGCGCGGAGGGAATGATCCCCTCCCTGCTTCTCCTGCCTTGCATTGGGTAGGCGGTCACCTCTGAGTTCGGAGGCGGCCGCCTATCTGAATACGATTGTACCCTAAATGATGGTTGCATTGTTAATTTTTAGGAAGCAAGTGAAAATGGAGTTGTTTAGGAGTCGTTGCCTTACTATATGATCAAAGGAACTAAAGAAATTTGTTAGTGGCTGAACAGTGGATGAAGACTGCTCTTTTGGCTTTGGCAAACTTTATGATATGGCTTTTCTGCTTTATTATATACATGATAGAGATTGTTGAGAAATATGCTCTGTCAAGTTTTTTTAAAAAACAGATTTACCCAATTCGCATCACCTAAGCCTTTCAGTTGGCCAAGAAAGAGTTGTATTCCGAAATCTGCATATTTGCGAGCTTTCTGATGCAGCTTGCTTGGGGGGAGGGGGGAATGCTCACAAAATGCATATATTTCACAGAAGTGTGCACAAAAGAACATTCAGCAATGTAAAATTATGGAAAATGCATACATTTAAAAATGAAAACAGAAATGCATATAGTCAAGCGTACATCACAAAAAATGTGCAAGAATAAATTATGAATTTCCATACATAATTTTTTCCTTTAAAAAATACAAACTTGTGCAGAAATGGAATGGAATGAGATTGACCTCAAAATACTGACAAATGTGGCCAGACCAAGATTGACAGATCTGTCCATCCCTAATGCCTGATGGCTTTTTCCCTTGCGTTGGATTGTGATCCTCTTTAAGCTTCCATGTTTGGGTGGCATACAACATGAGAAAGAAATGAAGGGAATGCAGAATCATACTCACATTTTTCCCCTCCCTCTGAAATACAATCCTCTGTAAAAGCAGTGCAATATCAAAGGAAACTTGATTTACAAAAAAATTAATATTATTAAGTTTTATACCCCACCTTGACCAACAAAGTGTTGACAGAGCACCTTGTTTGTTTTTTTTAAATTCGATGTTCCTTCTAAGCTTCTATGTATGAACACCCAATGCCCAACATTCTGTCACACCCTAGCGCGGGTGTCCCCAGCATAGTCCCCTTCAGTGCTACAGCACCCCGTGGGCACCTCCAATGGCACATTTGAAGGGGTCCCCAACACGGTGCCTGTGGGCACCCACAAAACTTTTTTTTAAAAAATCCCCATTTTTTAATATACGTACATGGATTTGTACATATCCATAGCAATGAATACATATGAAATGTATACATCTTTCTAGCAATTATGCATAGGCTTTAACAAAAGTAGACCAAATATCCAAATAAGTATCCATTTGAAGGTTGTGTCTATATGCCACCTGTTGAAATATTGAAAGCATTGTAAAGTCCTCAGTACATTGCATTATAGGAGGTAAGTTTTTATCCTTCCAACGTTCTAATATTAGCCTTTTATATGTCAAAAGGGCACATTTGTTAATTTCCATGAAGCCTGCAAATAATTTTTAAAAGCGTGACTATTAAAGGCTATTCCAGTACAAATGTATCTGTGTAATAACCTCCTCCCCCAGAGAAGCAACTACTGGACATTGCCAAAACATACTTTTAAAAGAAGCATTAGCTGTATTGCACTACCAGCAATTAGCCAAATTAGACAATCCCTTATTAAAGACATGTTGTGGTGTCCCATAGACACGAAAAGAAAGTTTTTGCTGAATAAGACAGAGACTAAGATCCACGGAAGCAACAGGTAGATGCCACAGCGGCGACCCACTGGTGATGAGGCATTTTGTGGTGGTCCAGCCCATAGCAGTTTCTCAAATTCCCAAATGTGCCCTCGGGCCAAGGAGGTTGGGGAATCCTGCCTTAGTGTGACTGAAGATTGCGGTTTTGTAGGTGACAAAGCAGGGCTAGGCAAATCACTAGTGACAGAGAGAAGATAACCCCCCTCCCCACCATGAACCCAATTATATCGCCATGTGTATCCTTTTACTTTCGCCCATATAAGTGAATGATGGCCATTTACTCCTATGTAGGAAAGTACAGCACTGGTTTATGGGACTGCGTTGCAACAAGGATAGAATCTGCCCTTCACCCCAATTCTGCACGGTTTTGGTGCTCTCTGTCATAAGAACATAAAATGAGCTGTGCTGGATCAGACCAAATACCTAATCCAACATCCTGTTTCCCACAGTGGCCAACCAGATGCCCATCCATCCACAAGCAGAAAATGTGAGCAAATGGCCCTGTCCTGTTGTTATTCTCCAGTAACTGGTAACCAGAGGCATGGTGCCTCTGATCCTGGAGAAGGTAGCATATAGACTAGCAGCCCTTGATAGCCTTCCCCTACATTAATTTGTCTAATCCCCCATTTAAAACGGTGGCAAATCCTATCGCTTAACTATGTGCTGCGTGTGTGCGCATGCGTGCGCGCCTATGTGCGTGCATGTGTGCGCGCAATCAATGGTGCACCCTCAAGGGTCTCAGCAATAAAAGCTGCCAATTATATTAAGGGACGTTTTGCATGTAGATTGCATTGCCCACCCCAGCTCCCTATGACAGCCTTCCCAAACCCTGCGCCCTCCAGATGTTTTGGACAACTCCCAGCTGCTGGCTGGGGATTCTGGGAGAAGTCATCTGACACATCTGGAGGGAACCAAGGCTGCCCTACAGGCTTGACTTTGAGCCTCCCACTAATGAAAAGTTAATGGCATGGAACGATTGAAGGTGACCATGTAACCTCCAGCCAGTAAGATGGGCCTCTTTCCAACCTTCCATTAAAAACTAACACACTCCAAAAGCCATCAATCAATAAACAAGAGAATAAAGTCCAAACCCCAGACATTTAAATAACAATGGCGACTGCCAGCTCAGCTGAACAATCCACAGAATGCAAAGGATGGTGCAGGGCGAGTGGGAGGGAAGGAGGGAGGCCTGCTGCACCATTGTCTCATGCTGGAGACAAACTGTTTTGCAGAAGGAAGTGTAGGACAAAAAGTGGGGCAGTTCTGGCCTTGCCCTGCCTTAAGGGAGAGACATTCCGCATTGATTGGCTGGATCTGCATCTGTAATAAAAAAAAAATCCCCCTCTTGCCACCCCCATCCTGTTTGTTTAGCAGGTGTTCTGTGAGCTGTATTTATTTCCATATTGATTTGATTGTTCTGTCCTACCCGATCCTTAAGACACGGGGCAGCTTGCAGTTAGCATTTATGATGACACATTTTAACAATGGGGGGAGCGGGATGAGTAAATGGAATTAATAAAGGGAATGAATGAAGAAATACCTCTGCAAACAGACCCGGCTGCTTATTTGCTTCAGCAGTGGCCAGTGGAGGCTGGTGGCTCCGATTTCGCTGGGGCTGTGAATCCATTCTGGGTTTCAGTGAGAACCAGCCAGAACTCTAAAGGAGCTGTCCAAGTTGCTAATCCCTGTCCCCCAAATATTGGCACTTAGGATAGCTCCTTTAGAGTTCTGGCTGGTTCTGACTGACACCCAGAATGGAATTACAGCCCCACTCAAATTGGAGGCACCAGCCTCCACTGGCAGCAACGCGGTGAGCGGTTCTGTTGGAGTTCCCTTTACAAGGGAGGGAGGAGGGAGGTGAAGCTCCCAGCATCTGCCAGTCCTCTGGGCCAGCATGTGGGGCACACCAGGATGCTGCTAGGCCTTTAAAAGTTTTGAGGCCCAGGCCCATAAGACAAACATCTGCATGAAATTTGCATATGTTGATTTATATCTATATATGCAAATGTAGACATAATAACTAGGATCAGTTTATATTTCACAGAAGGCAAAGCAAGCCAATTAATTTCTCATCCAAATAATCTCAAATAAAAGAAATACTGCAGTTAATTTGCATCCTGCCCCAGTTCATCCCCAGCCAATGGTGGTGGTGGGGGGGAGATTTTTCTAAGCTTAATTGCCATGCAGATTAATTGCCATGCAGGGTGTGTGTGTATTGCAGCATGCAGGGAGGGGAGAGTTAACCCTTCCCTCCCTAGTTGCAATCACTCTTGAAAATCACCCACTGCATGGCAATTAAGCTAAGGAAAAACAAACAAAAAACCTGTCCTCCAGATGTTTTGGACTACAGTTCCCAGGATTCCTGGCCACTGGCTATGCTGGCTAGGGCTGATGGGAAGTGGAATCAAAAACATCTCAAGGGCCCATGTTGGGGAAGGCTGCTATAAATTGAGTTCACTATTAAAGGGTGTGATATACTTTGTTTCTGATATAGCCAGGCTGCCGATAGATTTTTCTGAGTTGGGTTCATATCAAATCAACAATCAAATCAATATGGAAATAAATACAGCTCACTATTCATATTCCAGCACTTTTTGAAGTGTGTTTGTGTGATTTCTTTCCATGTGACAGCCACAAGGTTATCAATATGGGACAGTCAATGCCCTCTCCCCACTTTTTTTGGAAGCAGAGGGATTTGTGCCTAGAATAGGTATTTCTGGTACATAAACTCTAGGGAAAATTACCGCTAGATTAACATAGCCTCAGGGTTAGACGAAATGCATCACCAAAAAAGAGGATACAGATTTGCATCAAACATACATATGCTAATTTATATGTATAGAAGTAAACATAGAAATAATTACTATAATTTTAATAGAAATACACTAACCATAGTGGGAAAGTCCAACCTGGTTCGCATGATCACTGCAACCCACCACGGCTTATGATGCACGCTGGTGCATACCGGGTGACTTTTGAATATTCAAGTGGTGACAGTGGCTTGTCATGTCAGGCAAACCTGGTCAAGGATGGGTTGTTGGTGTGGTTAACCACACAGAACCCATGGGCTGTTTTATGGTTGTGAGTGGTTTGTTAACGGTGCCAACAATCCACCCTTGCCAGGTTTTCATGACACGACAAGCCACAGTTGCAGCTTGAATATTCAAAATGGCACTAACATGTGCCGTCTTCATGATGAGCAAAGGGTTGGATGTGCCTGATCACGTCTGATCTCGGAAGCTAAGCAGGGTCGGCCCTGGTTAGTACTTGGATGGGAGACCGCCTGAGAATCAGGCTTCCTGCATTGAGCAGGGGGTTGGACTCAGTCTTGTAGACCCCTTCCAACCCTATGATATGGAAGACCCCTTCCTACCCTATGATTCTATGGTTCTATGACAGTATGAACAGGCCCAGACCTGTGTTCCTGCTCAGTTTGCTGCTCAGTTGCTAACAACTGTCAATGGGCAACAGATAGGCTATTGGGTGGTATAGAAATGTTATAAATAAATAAGCCCGTGTCTCCTGCTCTCCTTTCTTGTGGTTCTCTGTCTTTAAACTGAATGTGGACTTGACCATCCTTCAAACAGAGGACACCTTCAAATAGAGTACTGTCCGCTGCAAAATAGGACACATTACCACCCTATCAATGAGTAATTCCTACAGGTAAACCAGTCCTTTTGCCCTGGGGCCTGAGGGAGCTCACTTTGATTTAATACCACGAATGTGATGAACACTGTTGATATGAAGGGATAAGTTGCATGAATGGAGACTCTATAGAATCACAGAATCATAGAATAGTAGGGTTGGAAGGGGCCTACAAGACCATTGAGTCCAACCCGCTGCTCAGTGCAGGAATCTAAGTCAGAGCATCCCTGACAGATGGCTGTCCAGCCTCGTCTTGAATGCCTCCAGTGTGGGAAAGCCCACCACCTCCTAGGGAATTGGTTCCATTGTCGTATTGCTCTAATATAGGGAGAGACAGAGAATGAGTGTCCTGTGAGTGCTAAGGATAGGAACAGTTTTCTGTGGAGGATCTCTGCTTTGTCCAGTGGAGGCTGGTGGCTCCGATGTCAGTGGGGCAGTGAATCCGCTCCAGGGTTCAGTCAGAACTCTAAAGGAGCTATCCAAAGCACCTTGGATAGCTCCTTTAGAGTTCTGACTGGTTCTGACTGAAACCTGGAGTGGATTCACCGCCCCACTGACATTGGAACCACCAGCTCCACAGGCTTCTTAAACAGGAAAGGTTCCTCGTGTGCAAGCACCGGGTCATTACTGACCCCTAGAGGGATGCCGCTTTCGCTGGCGTTTTCATGGCAGACTATAGCGGGGTGGTTTGCCATTGCCTTCCCCAGTCGTGACTACCTTTCCCCCAGCAAGCTGGGTACTCATTTTACTGACCTCGGAAGGATGGAGGGCTGAGTCGACCTGAGCCAGCTACCTGAAAACCAGCTTCCACTGGGATCGAACTCAGGTCATGGGGAGAGTTGCGGTTGCAATACTGCCACCTACCACCCTGCGCCACATGAGGCTTCTTAGTTAATACCCAGTAATATGCCTGGAGGGGAGCAATCTGTCTCTGTCCATTCTGGTAACAGAGACTGCTTGGGCTTCATATGGGATCTCAGTAAGAGAGGGGCAGGCCTCCTAGTGTCAGTGGGCAGAAGGTGGGTTTCACCTTCCCCCTCAAAAAGTGCAGCACTTGACTTTTTTCTATAGCAGTCAATGGAAACCACTCACCTGCATGGGAGAAAGCTGAGGAAATGCAGTCAGGGGTGTTACTGGGGTGGAAGCTGAACGGTGCCTGTGCTCTCACTTCACCTCAGCCACCGAAACCTGAGCCTTTTCCTCATCTGCATAGCCCTGACCCTCTTCATTTGCATAGCCCCACTCCCGCATCTTGTCACTTGGTGATGCTAATGCCAAGGAATATTGTAGGTAGGCGGGTTGAATTTTCAGGGTGTGTGTGAGAGAGAGGGAGATGAGAGGTGAGACTTCTCGCCCTTGGGAATTTCGGGTCAGGCTGGGGGGTGGGGGGCGGAGGCTGGGAATGTCTTGCAAAAGACTCCTGGGTCCTTTTACCCATGGTGAATGTGTATGTATGGTAGATGTCTGTTGCACTGGCAGGCAATGGCTCAGCATCCCATTGGTATTACGCAAAAATCCATTTCATTAGAACACCCTTGTGGATGGGCCTGTCATCCTGATTAAACAGGCAACCTGATTTATATTCAGACTGTCATTCATTTAATCCCTTCCCTGCCCTGTGTCTGGAGAGACTTAAACAAAATGTAAAGTACGGTATGGAAAGCAAATAGCAGTGCCTTTTTATTTAGCATCCAATGAAGCACCCAATGTGAAACATTTTTATTTGGGCAGTTTATGTCCCTGGAGAGGAGTGTACCATTTCTCTCCCCTCTACCCCAAGAGCAGAAATGTTATTCCATGAAAATAATACACAGTTATTTGTACACAATGTTTACAACCTCATAAGGATTTGCTGTCATGAACTTAGGTAATTCTTTCTCAGCATCCCAAGGAAGGTTGATATTGTTACCGCTCTGCCCACCCATTTTTAAATATCTCTATATAATGTGTGTGTTTTTACACACTTTATTTTAATCAGGCTGCCAATTATTTTATTATTATTTCTGGAAGCCCAGCTATTTTATTTTATTTCTGGAAGCCCTTCTGTGCCTTTAGCAGCTGTGCTAGAGAAGGAAATTCCACAGGTGATGCTTTCCCTAGCTGCAGATTAGGATGAGCTTCACTTGCTGAATTGCTGGTCTCACAAATCTTTAAGGACGTAATCTGGGGAGTACTGGGAATTGTAGGCCTTTTTTCTATCTAAACTTGCATAGGATTGTGCTCTAAATGTATTCATATATAGATGGATATACTGTTTTTCTAAAGACTGTTCAAGGTGGTGAACATGTAAAAGAATATAGCCATGAGGACTAGAAGCACAATATTTCTTCTTTTTATAGTTTGTAAGAAAAGTAGGATCTGAGATAGGGATGTCAACGAAATCCGCAATGGAACCAAATACATTTGGATTTTCATGAATCCAACCCACATATTCCACAGCGCTTTCCCCCTGTTGGGCAGATTGTGCGGACTTGCAGACCAGTTTTTTAACTTTCCCAAATTTTGGACAAATTCATCATAAATAAGCAAAATTAAAAAATAACCCTGCCAAAATGTGCATTTCCCCGATAGGCTAAACTGTGAAAATGCACAATTGGGGGAATTTGCGCATCTCTGCACATGCGCATTTTCACAAATTCAGAAAAGAAAACATCCGATTCCATGGATGTGTGGGCGATGGAATGAAAGGTGCCTGACAACCTGCAAATCACAGATTGAACAGATTTTACACAATCAGTACATCCCTAATCTGAGACTTTCAGGAATCCAGAACTGAACTGCAGTAACCTGGCAGCCTTGCTGATAAATGGTGAGCCTTACGTTTGCTATCTAGTTCTGAGAACAAAATCTGCCCTTTTTTCTTTTTATTCCTGTAACAATTCCTTTACATTTTAAAACTGCTCTTTACTAAACACTGAAATCGAGTTGTAAATAACAATAGTAGCCATTCAGAAAGTAGAAATAATGATAACGCTTATGTAGCACTCCAGAAAGTACAAAGCATTTTATATATAATAACCCAGTAATCATGGCCACAAGCTTGTGGAGTAGGTCAGCATTATAACAGTATTGTAGATTTGGGCTGGGGATGCGGGGAGGTTGGGTCTGGGAAAGAATAGCTTTCCTAAACACCTTTTGAGAAATTTGAATTGGTGACTTCATTTAGTCATATGTTACACCTTTCCTCCAAGGAGGCATACATGACTCTCTTCCTCTCCATTTCATGACCCTCTTTCTCTCCATTTCATCCTCACAACAACCCTGTGAGGTAGATTAGGCTGATTTCCCTATTTGCAGCTCAACTCTTTGCCACTAGGTTACGTCAATTTGTGTAAAAGGCCTGGTGAGCTTATTGGATACCACACATAGCAAAGAAGGCTACCTACATACTTGAAAGGTTCCTAGGAAACAAGGTCAAACTATTTGTCCATCTACTGTAATGCATCACCAAAAAAGATAGCTGAAATTGGCATGGAATTC
This sequence comes from Heloderma suspectum, assembly GCF_057233095.1. NCBI lineage: Eukaryota > Metazoa > Chordata > Lepidosauria > Squamata > Helodermatidae > Heloderma > Heloderma suspectum. The sequence continues at coordinate 13,092,069 of NC_139463.1, forward strand.
GCATATGCTAGTACATACATACATACATACATACATATATATATATGCAAATTTAGAAATGACTGTATATTTAAATAGAAATACAATACATTGGGTTTCATCCAGAGCTAGTAATACTGAGAGTAGACTGATTGACATCAATGGGAGGTTATTCATATCATGTGCTGCCTGATCCTTTTAAATGTGGATGTCTGGGATTGAATTTGGGACCTTCTGTGGTCTATCACTAAGCTATGGAACTATGTTTTAGATGAGCCAGATTTTGGCTCTTATCTCCTAGTAATAGTGCTTACAATATGTAGGAGGGTTGTGGGAGTGGCTATACTCAATCATGTGATCTGGGCAAATGGTAGGATAGCCATATACCCTACATTATGGAGAACAGTCCTCTATTTGAAGGTGTCCTCTATTTTAAGGGTTGTCCACTCCATAGCTCTACATTTATCTCTACATATACACATTTTATGCAAATCCATGTCCTCTATTTTGGTGTCCACTTTTGGGGGGTAAGTGGCCACCCTAGCAAAATACTAAGAGGTTGTCTTTGTTAGACAGATGCTTCCTCATTCTGCAATAGCTGCTTCTCTGCTCATCCCTGTTCCCTGCCCTGTTGGCCATTCTCTCTTGGCTATGAGCTCATCTTCCCCTTTTCAGCTGCTGAGGTAACTGTTTGTCTCTCGCTCTCCCACAGGACCCCCCTTCATTGTTTCCCCTCCAGAGAACATCACAGTTAACATCTCCCAGGATGCAATGTTCACCTGCCAGGCCGAGGCATATCCAGGCAACCTGACCTATACTTGGTATTGGGAGGAGGAGAATGTCTACTTTAAGAAGTGAGTTCAGACCCAGTTCTTGGGTCTTTTCTTCCATCCTGTTCAGCATGGCTGTGCAGAAATAAATTGTTTGGAGCAACAGGCTGGGGACAGGTGAGTGATGAATGCCATTCTGGAACTCCTTTTTCCTGTGCCCATAAGCCATGCATTTTCCATTGGCACTATTGATATACAAAACTGGGCATAGGAATGGCAGCCATTTGAACCTGGTCTCCCTTGTTTCTCATCCTACCCCTCTGGCTAAAACGTTTTGGCCCAGAGACAATGAGAGAGCTGCACCAGTTTACAGAAAAAACAACAATGGAAGAAAGCATCCAAAAGTGCCATAGAAAAAATGTTCATTTTTTGAAGCTTACCCAATGTGCTTCAAACGTTCCACAGGCACTACAAAATAAACGCTCATGCATACACTTTAAGATGAAGTAATGATGATATATAAAGAATACACATCATCTCTCTTGTTAAAGAGTAGAAATCTCAAAACAAATACGTAATTTGTTTTGAAAGCAGAGCCTTGTGTCTCCTTATAGACTAGTGCATTTATTGTTGCACAAGCATTCATGTGATAACTCTAAAACCCATTTGTTTATCTGATTCCTGAAGTGGTTATCAAAGTTGGTAGAGATCTTTGTACTATGGCAAATCTCAGAAAATGGATGATTGCTGACATTTACTGGCAAATCTTAAGTTTTTTATTAGTTCCAGAGAGAAGCATCTCAGAAATTCTGATTTTTGCCAGTAAAAATCAAAGCTAAGCATGTTCAGTAAATGTCTTAATGCCATTTTCTTTTCCATTATTTATAGATAAAAGACGTTGTACCATGCCACAAATGTAAATGTAAAGTTCAGGATGCAAAGGTCTTGTGCAGATGAAGCTTCCTGCAAACAATGGCTTTTGAACAGAAAGCTATATTTGGATGTATGCTATCTCCCCATTGTCCTCCTTTCTCTGGAGTGAATTTCCATATCCCTTCCTTTGCTGATGCTAACCATGTTTTATTCTTGCCAGGTCTCTTTGTAAGCATGGTTTGCAAACCCACTTCAGCCCATGCTTTGAAATTCTGGTTTATGTGGGAACCATGGCTAGTGTTAATCATGATTACTGTTGATGTATATGTAAAGCTACATCATGGTTAACACTGACAAGAGAAAGAAGAGGCAGAAAGAGTGTGTGCATTTCCAAGGCTGGTTTCTGATTTGAAAATCCTAAATTTGTTGGGAGCCATCATTGCATCTGCACTGAACCAAAGATTTCTGATATTTTCCACTTGGTCTCATACAGTCAAGGTTTGCCAGTAAATGTCAACATTGACCATGTTTCTGACATTTACTATAGTGTGTGTGTGTGTGCGTGTGTGTGTGTATCTTCTATCTGTATCCACTTGCGTATATACCTACCAATTTAGCAAAACCATTTTATGCATTTGGTAAAGTGGGCTTCAGTCCATGAAAGCTTACGCTGCAATAAATGTGCTAATCTTTAAGGTGCCTCAGGGCTCTTGTTCTTCCTACAAAAGACTAACACAGCTTCCCCTTGGCAATTTTGTCATCCAAGGGATATTTTGCAGTCCAAGGGATATTCTACCTTTTTTTTCTGGTCCGGATTATCTGTATTGTTTATGATTTCCCCCAGCTGAGAACGTGATCACTGCTTCTTTGCCTTGCGATAAGGAAACAAGAGCAGTGGGGAATGTTCAAGAAGCCCACTTCAGGGAACAAGGAGAGCATGCTTTTCAAATTGGGGAAGCTCACATAATTAAAGCACAGCAGGAGCCTGTGACTGAGCTCCTCTACTCTTTGGAGTACTTAGCATACTAGTTAATCTGGCCCCTCTGGGAGGAGCTGTTGTCCTGAAAAGACCCATAGTCATCGTCTTCTTCTTCTTCTTCTGGCAAATAAGTGGAGCTGTCTGTCCCCCCCCCCCCAACTTCCTTTTCAGTCCAGTTCAGATGTGACATCATTCCTCCATGAAAAATACTCCTGCAGGAGTATGAAAGAGAACTCTAGGTGAATTACAAAATCCATATGTATTTTTCAAGGAAAGATAAAAGACCCACACCATGGATTTTTTTTTTTAATATTTCAGCATAACATTCATTCATGTGCATTTCTCCAGGGGCATCCTTCAGTGTTTTGCAGTGAAATAGATTATCCTTTCCTGGTGAGGGGAATGAGTCTTCAAGGTTATAAGAGCCCTGCTGAAAGGTCTACTAAGTCTAGCACCGTGATTCCCACAGTGGCTAATCAGATGTCTCCAGGCTCCCCCAGCAGGGCTGGCCCAAGCCATTTTGCTTCCTGAAGCAAAGAACAAGATGGCTTTCCCCTCCCATTCCACCTACAGAAGTGGACTGGACTGGCAGATTAATCTGTCTTCTTCACTGAGGTTGGGACAGCATCCTCCACTGAACTTTAATATAACAGGCTATCTTAGGGGGCACAGAATAGGCTGCATGGAACACAGGTCTCTCTCCCAACATCTTGCTGCTACCTCCCAGCATCTGCCTGAGGCAATGGGTTCACTCTGCCTAATGGTAGGGCTGGCCCTATCCCCCAGCACCTAATATTCAGTGTCATACTGCCACTGATAATGGAGGTTCCATTTAGCCATCATGGCTAATAGCCATTGATAGGTCTATTCTTAAGGAATGTGTCTAATCCCCTTTCTGCTGCATTTCATGAACTAAATATGAATTGTGTGTGTGTGTTTTTAAGTCCTTTTATCTGTCTTGGAAAGCTTGTAACACTTGGTGCCACACGTGTATGATTGATAGAATTGGGTACATTTAACTTCGAGAAGACCAGGCTTCACCCACCCTGCCTCCTTCCCACAATCTTAGATCAGTGATAACAGTTGGGGGTTCTGCTGCTGGTGGCTACCAGAGATCAGAGAGAACTGCAGGGGATGCCCTCTGCAGGGATTCCTCTAGGGATTGGGGCTTAGAGCCTAAGCCCCACTCCCTGGAGGAACCCCCAGAGACTCTGGGGGCCAGACTGAGTTGACCAGTGGGCCGGGTCCAGCCTGTGGGCCAGAGGTTCTGCACCCTTGCTCTATAGCAAGGAGAAGCATCAAGAAGGTCTTCATACCTTCTGCCGCTATTGTAAAGGGTGAGCAGCAAGGGAGTTACTCCGCTGCGTTCTGAATCCCTGACCCAGAATTAGGCTGCTGCCCATGAATGATTAAGCACTAGCTTTCTCACAAACATCTGGTGCATTATGGAGATGTGCTACCTTCTGGCCACACTCCACAGCCCTTTGTCACCAGGTTCCTGTTGGCTGGAATGCGTGACTCAGCATGGACTGATTTGGTGGTTTGATTTGTCTTTTTAGTCCCACCCCATGTCTCAGTTCTCTCAGCCCCCCCCCCCTTATCCTTACCACCATTTTGCGAAGGGGGTTAGGGTGAGAGCATATGACCGGTTGCTCAGTAAGTTTCATGGCTGAGTGGCAATGTAAACCTATATCTCCTTGGTCCTAGATCCAAACTAGATGTGACATGGGAGATCTGTGATCACAATCTCCCAAGTTCCTTTAGAAAATGAATAGCAGCCATGTCTGTGTGTGCATGTGTTTCTGGCCCCCAGAGACTTTCTGGGAGTTCCTCCAGTGGGCAAGGTTTAGGCTCTAAGCCCCGCTCCCTAGAGGAATCCCCACAGAAGCCATACCCCGCTGTCATCTCTGATAGTTGCCAGCAGCAGAACCCCCACTGTTATCACTGATGTAAGATTCTGTGTGTGGCGGGGATATGATCAGGACCTTCCTTCAAAATTGCTATTGCCCCATGGGGAAATACGTGCAAGTACCCATATGATACTTGTATGTTTTCCTTTACAGGGAAAATAGCATAATCGAGAAAGGATTTTGATCAGGAAAACTGCAGAGGGAAAGGGTTAATCCCCTTTCCCAGCACTGTGGTCCCAACTGGATTTGCTCCTTCCTTCCCAGTACCAGTTGTTAATTGTTTTGCATGCCACAGGAGATCAGAAGCCTGGATCTAGTATGGCCCTAAATCCACCCCGCCACACTGTAGCTCACACAGGAATATGGTCAGAAGAGGGCTGTCTCTTACCCATAGTGCATTGCCAGTCCACGGAGAACCTTGATGTTAAACCATCCATTATTAGATACCTTCTGCTCCCCTTTCCTCCTCTCTGAGCCCTCTTTGCCCACTTCTCCTCTTCTTGCTCTCGTCCCATTTTGCAGCGACCTGAAGCTTAGGGTCCGTATCCTGATTGATGGGACATTGATCATCTTCCGAGTCAAGCCTGAAGATGCTGGCAAATACACCTGCATTCCAAGCAACAGCCTCGGCCGCTCGCCATCCGCCTCGGCCTACCTGACAGTGCAATGTGAGTGCGTTTGCCCAAGGTGAACAGAGAAGGCTTAGATGATGAGTTAACAAATACATGATGACAGCTGACAATAGATCTTATTGTGACATGAAATGTGGCTGGCAGCATCTCCATGCAGCCTCCCTGTAACTTTTTATGGGCACAGCAGTAACTGGGCTGGCACGGCAGTCGTCTGGAGAATGGAGAATAAATCGCACCTAAATTACAGGGACTTATGAGACGTAGGCTGATTGGTACAGTTGCTGGGTTAATTGCTTTGTTTAATGCAGTGCTACCTAGCACTGCCATATTGAATCAAGCAGCAGATGCTTCAGAGTGGAGTATCATGTCGGTATTAGATGTCTCAGGGGAGGGCTAATCTGTCACTCCTCACGCAGGCAGGATGCATACCTATCAGCTTTTATTTTATTATTTGTATTATATTGGTGCTTCCAACCTGCTAAACCCTCTTTGAAAGCTGCTTTCCACAGCCCCCCTCCCCCTGCCCAACAGTGTGCAGTTCAGCCTGTGCTTTTGCAGAAGCCAAACCACAGGTGAGAACATGCAAGAAATGCTTGCAAACTCAGTCCTGCAAAAGCATGCCATGCAAGTGGTCTGCCTTCATCAGTGCAGAAGGTTTTTAGATCTTGGTTACACTTTATATCCTGTTTTAGCTTCGACTGTGCTACGGGTAGCCTTCCAGTGGCTCCCAAGCCTAGTTAGACTAGGTGAGCTGGAAGGGACACAGAGGGTGTTTTGGTATGAACATAACTCACAACCCCCTGAGGGAAGTGGGGAGGCTGCAGCCCAACATGCAACTGCGAAGTGCCAGATTGTTGCCTCTGAGGTAGAACCAAAAGCCATAATCCAGTGACATAATCCACAGACACCATCCCCAGGTCCCTGAAGAGACAGCACTGTAGGCCCATGGGCCTTTGACATACACCGTGACCACAGACGAGGTGAGCCATCTCCTATGTTGAGGTGAGACCCTCCCTGCTGGGCTGGGCAGAGATAAGGGATTCAGGCCACGCAACAGCTTGGGCCAGGATGGGGCTGTAATTTAGAGGTGAACCTTCACAGTGGCTTACATGTGGTTCCCTGACAGTATCCTATTCAGGCAGTTTACCAGGCCAAATCTGCATGCCTACCTACAGCACTGGGAACCTCCAGAACATTATCTGGGCAATCGCTGAATGGCAAGGTATGGGAATAAGGCACGGTACCAGGTCAGGAAGTGTGCTTGCTTTACAACGGCAGAAATGAGAAATACTGGGTGATCATGATGCAAGAGACCTGCTCTGCCTGAAACACAGTGGACATGCCAGCACCATAGGTGTAAACTCGTTTTATGATAATTTCTCCTGGGAAAAATTCTGGGCTTACCAGCTCCCTGTTCCCACATCTCCTCATATGCTCATTCTTTCCCTGATTTCCTGATTTGGGCAAATCATTGCTTACTGTAAAATATCCAGATTGACAAACTATGGTTTACGCTTGCTCTCCAAAACAGGATTGGAAATCCACTGCAATCCATGTTTTCCAATTTTGGTGTGAGGGATAAGGACAACCATAGTTTGTGGGTTTGGATATAAATGCAAATGATGATATGCCCAAGCTAGGAAGGGAATTGGGATGCATGCAGGAAGGGGAGGAGGAACCACGTGAGCCCAAGGCTTGGATGTGGTAGCCAAACTGTGGTTTAGCCATCAAACCATCCTGTAGACTGATGGCCCCTCAGAGAGCTGGTTCCATAGTCCCAGAGCTATGGGGATCAAAGTTTGACCCAATGGTTGTACTGAGAGAACAGAGCAGGGCCTTGCAGGATAATGTCAATAGAGGGCAGAGTGTATGTATCTTAGGTAAGGAAAGGTGCTGAAATGACACAAAGGTACGTTAGACCTGGTTTTTACATTTCTGGGGAGTGTATGGGAGTGGGAGTGATTAACTTTGAACATTTGTACATGGACAAATTTGTCTTCTTTACAAGCACAGAGCATTGGAGCACATAACAACAACAACAACAACAACAACAACAACAGTTTCATACCATGTGATTAAGACTCAGCGCAGAAGTAATGTTCCTGATCTCCTACCTGTGGCTGGGGGTTTGACAGCATGCTGCAAGTTCATTTTTCTCCCCTTGTATGCATCTTCTTTCCCTTCCATGGTTTACTTTAACCATGCTCTCATGTTGCATCTGCACTGAGGTTAGTGCTAGCCATGATTTGCTTGAAACCAGGGTTTAACCTTGGTTAAAGTTAACAATGGTTATCATTAACCTCAGCACAACACTAAAACATGATCTAAAATCTAAACTAAGAAAGAGAGGAGGATTTCATTGCAGAGAGGTGAGGAGGAAGATGGAGAGTGAATGTGTCTGCAGCATGCTCCTGATCTCCTAACCATGGCTACAAGTTGATGGGTCTATGTCTTTGTCCACTAGGAGAACTTCTTCCTTGTTCTGGGTTTGATATTTGTTCTTTGCTAGCATATCAATGTGTCGCATACATGGTAAACCTAGAGGGGAAGGAACATCCTTTTAAGGTCTTAATGTTCCTGGGCACTTTTTTTTCTCTGTCTCTGCAGAAAGCTATCTCGTTCAACATCACCCAAGTAGCTGTCAGATGGCGACGGCTTTTGGCCAGTCATTAATCAACCGAGTTGGATGCCATCCAGTGACCTAGAAGTGAAAAAGCTCAGTGTCCCATTACCAATCCCTTGAGCCTATGTTGATTACATTTCCTAAGACATGGCACTAAACTGAGTGTACACAAATCAAGTTCTTCATTATGCTCTGGATGAGAATCTAGGTTACGATGCCACAGTCAGCATCGGGTGACCTTGATATGTGTTTGCTCCTTGGTGGTTGTTGGCTGTTTGCAAAGTGTGATGGGCTGGTGGAGTGTGTGTGTGTGTATGTGTGTGTTTATAAAGTACAGTTAGAGAAAAACTGTGACTGAAAAATCCTTCTCCTTCCTCAGAATCCTACAATTATCTGTGATCGGAATTTACAGGCTGAATGCCACTGGAACACTGCTGTGAGGGAATATATTTGGCTCTTTTATGAATTCCAGTCATTCCGTTTTTAATCTTTAATACCTCTGTAGTGTTTTTCTTTTCTTTTGATTTTGTACCTGGCAGACCATCATATTTGGAAACCAAAAAAGAAAACAAACAAATACAAAATCCTCTAAAGCCAGAATAATAATTATTTTCCCCGGTCCTTTTGACTGTTTATGTTCCTATCAATCACAGATCCAAACTCTCTGACAATGGTGGTGTCACTCAATCACTCTGGGTTTGATTAGGGGAATTACTGCTGCCTTTTCAGCTCCCACCCCCCAGATAACCCCAGGGAAGTTGGCAAAGAGAAATGTAAGCAAATGAATGTGGGATTCTAATATAGCCACTGGACTAGAAAGAGGAGGATGTAAGGGAAGTTGATAGCCTATGTTTTCTGGTGCTGCTAATTTGAAAAGGCCTTGGCGTTGCTAACTAGTACAAGTGGATGAATACTAAAGATGAAGGGGGTGTTGTGAAGGAGCAGTTTTGTAAGGGCTGGGTTATGGGACCCTAATGTGGACCACAGTAGGATGTTGGGATCAGCCAGTATTTGAACTGAGAACCTCTTTGCCTGTGCACAGGGGTCCCTTGTGAGGAACCAGTCACAGCTGAAGAATGAAGGATGAAGGCTGTTATTGCTTTCCCGGGTCCGACTTTGATTCCCTCTGACCTGACCTTGCTGTAAATACTTCTCTAAGTGAGGCTTGGGCTGTTGCCTTGGCAACAGCCTGACCTTGGCCTTGCTTGTGTGGTTCCCCAGCCTTACTCCAAGCAGTCAGCTTGTCTATCCCTCTCTCTTGTCTCCTGCTTCCCCATCCCTTCTGCCCCTCCATATTCCAGCCCTGCTCTTCTAGCCTGAGGCGCTTGTGTGGGGGCTGCAGTGGCCCACATAATGAGGGATCGAAAGCAAGGTCTTTGGCAGCTTCTGTGGCAAATTGCAGGAAGAGCTGTAGTACTTAGAGAGGGCAGCATACAAGAAAAAGGCTAGGGCTTCCCCAGGCTATGAATGTGGCTGAGTAAGCTCTGTGCTTAAGCAAAGAGACCTGCCACCATGTGGTGACTTAGGCAGCATGCACATTTCACTTACTTGGTTTTGGCTCTTGGGGAAGAGAGGTCAAACACATGCTTCTGCATGCAGAAGGTTGCAGGGTCAATCCCCAACATGTCCAGGGGGGGCTTAGAAAGCCTCGTGTGTGAAACTCACCCGGAGACTCACTGCTGCTCAGTGTACACAATACTGAGCTAGAGGGCTCAAGACCCTAACTTGTTATAAGGCAGCTCTCTATATTCCTAACTATTTGTCAGTGTCCCCCTGCCCCCGTTGCCTACATGATCTCTGATACCACTCCAGATTTGCTCTAAAATAGCCTCCTTTGCTTGGCAATCTGTAAAGTGATACAGCTTTAATGGTGTTTCCTATCCCCTTCCAACCTCCAAACTATGGGCTTTACCTATTGTGAAGTGTGCCTACCACAGCAGAGAGCTCACAGTGGGTTTTAAATAATGAGATTGAAAACTGATTCTTCCCTCTTTCGCATTCACTTGAGAATCCTCCTATTGTGGCCGTTTTCATATTGATGACTATATATGTTACATTTCTTTCCTAAGATGCCGGAATCTTCTTTCCCCTCATATAGACAAGTTGAGAAATCCTTTGCTTTTTGACATAATCCTTCTCTTTGCATTTCTGCTCTACAAACCTTCACCCAGTGTTATGGAAGTTTAATTGTCATAGCTTCAGCAAAGAATCTGGGAACCACAGTTTGGTGAGGGTGTAGTCCCTCTTCACAGAACTACTGTCCCCACAGTTCCCTTGGGGAGAAGGCACAGCTGTTTTTAAAATCAGTTAAAGTTAGTTCTGTGGTGTAGATGTGGTCTCTATTTTCAAATAACTGAAAATAAAGGGATAAAACATGGCTTAGGTGTGTCGTTTCTGTTCTGTTTGTGGAAAACTAATGTGGGTCCCAAACAAGCAGGGTCTGTCACGTCACAAGCTTCAGATGCTGGTTTACTAGAGGACTGGCTATGTTGTCTTGAGAGTCCATATCATATCACCATCATCAGCTACTATAGCTCGGTAGGTAAAGTACCTGTTTTGAATGCAGAAGTTATCTGGTATGATCCTTGGCATCTCAGCTTAAAAAAAGGATCAGGTAGCAGGTAGTGTGAAAAGCATCTGCCAGAGACCCAAGAGAACCTTTACCAGTCAAGGTCGACAGTAGTGAGCTAGATGAACAAGTAGTCTGACCTGGTATAAGGCAGCTGCTTATGTTTCTGACTGTCTTGGGATGGGGGTGGTGGGTCCACAGGTGGTAAAGGGCACACAGGGTGTATTAACCAAGAACACTCAAGAGTCCCCTGTGCCATTACAGGGGTGCTGGACTATGTGCTGGGTTTGGAGAGTCCAGAGACGACACATGTTACCTCTGGATGGGCCTGGCACAGTGAGGATTAAGCAGGCTTCCCTGGCTCTTGGCCATGTTTGGGTTGATCCAGCAAGGTATGTGTGTATGGTCCTATTGCCCATTCTTCTGTATTAGCTATTGGGCAAAACTGGAAACCTTCTCTGATCTATCAGGTGGGAAAGAAAGGTGAGCAGTGGAATTGGGGAAGAAGCAGGCTTGGAGAAAGCCACAGTGGCATCATGGCATTGACCCTTTGTAAAGGTGTGAGCACTGTTTCTTGGCTGGAAGGTAGCAAACCTTGTCACAAATTTTCCCTCTGTTCTGCCCGCTTCACCTGTACAATCCTGTGAACTGCTAAATGGTATGAGAAGGTATAGAATCATAGAATAGTAGGGCTGGAAGGGGCCTACAAGGCCATTGAGCCAACCCCCTGCTCAATGCAGGGATCCAAGTCAGAGCATCCCTGACAGATGGCTATCCAGCCTTGTCTTGAATGCCTCCAGTGTGGGAGAGCCCATCACCTCCCTAGGTCATTCGTTCCATTGTCGTATTGGTCTAACAGTCAGGACGTTTTTCCTGATGTTCAGCCAGAATCTGGCTTCCTGTAACTTGAGCCCATTATTCCGTGTCCTGCACTCTGGGATGATGGAGAAGAGATCCTGGCCTTCCTCTCTGTGACAACCTTTCAAGTACTTGAAGAGTGCTATCATATCTCCCCTCAGTCTTCTCTTCTCAAGGCTAAACATGCCCAGTTCTTTCAGTCTCTCCTCATAGGGCTTTATTTCCAGTCCCCTGATCATCTTCATTGCCCTCCTCTGAACCCTCTCCAGTTTGTCTGCATCCTTCTTCAAGTGTGGTGCCCAGAACTGGACACAGTACTCCAGATGAGGCCTAACCAGTGCTGAGTAGAGGGGAACTAGTACTTCCCGGGATTTGGAAGCTATGTGTCTATTAATGCAGCCCAAAATAGCATTTCCCTTTTTTGCAGCCACATCACATTTTTGGCTCATATTCAGCTTGTGATCGACAACAATTCCAAGATCTTTCTCGCTTGTAGTGTTGTTGAGCCACGTATCCCCCATCTTGTAACTGTGCCTTTGGTTTCTTTTTCCTAGGTGCAGAACTTGGCATTTATCCCTATTCAATGTCATTGTGTTGTTTTCTGCCCAGCGCTCCAGTCTATCCAGATCACTTTGTATTTTGTTTCTGTCTTCCAAAGTATTAGCTATCCCGCCCAATTTTGTATCATCTGCAAATGTGATCAGCATTCCCTGCACCTCCTCCTCCAAGTCATTAATAAAAATGTTGAAGAGCACTGGGCCCAGGACTGAGCCCTGCAGCACCCCACTCGTTACCTCTCCCCAGTTTGAGAAGGTCCCATTGATAAGCACTGTTTGAGTCCGATTCTGTAGCCAACTGTGGAGCCACCGGATCGTTGTTTCATCTAGCCCACTTTGAGCTAGTTTGCTCATCAGGATATCATGGGGCACTTTGTCGAAAGCGTTGCTGAAGTCGAGGTATATGATGTCTACAGCATTCCCACGGTCTACAAGGGAGGTGACTAGATCAAAAAATGAGATCAGATTTGTCTGGCAGGACTTGTTTTTGACAAATCCGTGTTGGCTTCGAACTTGTTTTTGACAAATCCATGTTGGCTTCGAACTTGTTTTTGACAAATTCATGTTGGCTTCAAACTTGTTTTTGACAAATCCATGTTGACTTCGAGTATAGGCTTCGAGGTAGGTATAGGCCAATCCATGTTGACTTCGAGGTAGGTATAGGTTTTGACTATGTTTGGGCACGTAGGCACATACATGCTGGGCTACAGGAAACGTTGTTGATATTGACCCTGGTGGGAATGAGTTAGGGGGTGCATCAGCTAAGATGAGCAAGCTGAGTAGGAGAAACAGGTTGGGACTCCACATTATCAATGAATCTAAGGGATGTGTATAACCCACCACTGCTTTCAAGACATTCCGCCAGTCTTATTGAAACTCTCTTTGCTTCACTCACAGTTCTTTTGGATGTTTCTCCCCAGTAGGAGCTCCCAGCTTTGCTCGGAATTTCCATTTTAGGTGAAACACAGTGGCAGCTTAATGAAGTACAAACCGCTCAGTCCAATAATTTGCTGGTTTGATCAAATCTTCCTTTCAACATTCTCTCTCTCTCTCTCTCTCTCTCTCTCTCTCTCTCTCTCAATCTCTCTCTCTCTGTTTTGCCCAAACAGGAACCTTCAAATTAATCTCAAAATCTACTCTAGGCAGGTTCTAGTGGAATGTAGCAAAGTGGACATCCATTCATCCCTTGCCCCGGCATTCATTTCAAATATGCTTCTATTGCTCCTGTTTACACAGAAGGCTTTAGAAAAAGTGCAGGTTATGCCTGCTACATGCGAAAGTTATCATAACCATCACTGTTGTTGTTTTAAAGCAAGGTGAAGTACTTTAATGCTGAACATGGAAGGATGAAGAGGTGTGTGTGCACGCGCGCACGCATGTTCTTACCTGTCCTCCCCCACCCCAAATATGCGTCATGTTCCTAGGGCTTAGCATAGATAGATTGAGATAAAATTATTCCAATGACTAAAGCTCCATGTAAATGCTTAGTGTTGTTCTAATGGATCTGGGGGAGATAATGAGCACAAAGATAATGGTCTTTGGAGGCAGGAGTTTTATGAATGTTAGTGAATAAACATGCGAAGTTTGAACACCATTATAAAAAGGTTACTGACCCTGCTTGCACTTATCTGGAAGCCAAAAGAAATGGTCAGATTAAAACAAAAACAAAACTCTTCATAACTTCTGACTGCTTCTGTCCCAGATCCTGCCCGGGTGGTGAACATGCCACCAATCATATATGTTCCTGTGGGGATACATGGATACATCCGCTGCCCAGTTGAGGCAGAACCCCCGGTTACTCTGGTCAAGTGGAACAAAGATGGACGCCCTCTGCACATTGAAAAGGTAAAATGCATTGTAAGAGGGTTTTTTTTTAATTTAAATGATTGCAGATGTGTGTATTGCATTATAATCCTGCCCTTCCCCCAAGGAGTGTACAAGATTCTCCCTCTCCATTTTCTCCTCAAAACAACCCTGTGAGGTAGTTTAGACAAAGAGAATGATTGGCCCAAAGTTCCCTAGGGAGCTTTGTGGATGAGTGAGGATTTGAACTGGAGTCTCCCCAGACCTAGTCTGGCACATTCTAGCTACTAAACTACAGTGGATTGATTACAGTGGTTGAGAGACCAGGGCTGCAACATTTACACTGCAGTCTACACTTATTTATTGGGATTAATCCTCCTAGAACTCTATGTCTAAGTAGAAATGCATAGTATTGCACTGTCAGTCCATCAATCAGTTAAGATCCATCAGTTAAAACATATTAATCAACTAAAGAGAGGGCCCTAATTAATTAGTCATCAGATTTAAATGGAAAATACCCTTTTTAATACAGGTACCTATTAAAAAAACCCTCCTCTGTGAAGGAGAAGGGAGAGTTCTAAGATGATGCCTTCCATGGCATATGCTTTCATTGTCACAGACCCTAAAATGAGTCATGCTTTATTTTTCTTTAGAACTAATTTGTCCTTGTATGCAAATGTTAATTAGTCAACAGTAATTCATACAACTAATGGATTCAGGCTACAATCCTCTGCTCACTTACTTGGGAGAAAGCAGTGGGACTAACTTCTGAGTAAGCATATAAAGGATTGCACTATAAGGTGTCTTTCATCAGACGGGAGCCCTATTAGCGATATGTCGCCCTCCCTCTCCCATATGGTCTTTGTCAATTTAGGCAGGGCCACATTTATCACACGCCAAGGTGGGTGCAAGGTCGGGTGGAAACCTTTCGCCCAGTTATTTTTCACAACATTTGGGGTGGGTGAGGGAGGTGAAAACCTTCTCAGTAGATCAGGGAGAGGGCATGAAACATTTGGGTGAGTGAGGGAGAACATTTGGGTAAGGGGGTTACTTTTCTGCTTACAATTAGACAAGGTGAGTGAAGGTTTTTCCATTCTTTAAAAAAATCATTTAAAGTGCCGTGTGCTTTGAAAATGAGGGCTGAATGCCATAGGAATTACTTCTAGATGTTTGGGACTACAATTCCCATCACCCCCAGTCTGCATGGCTAATGATGGGGATGATGTGAGCTGCCATTCAAAACATCTGGAAGGCATCAGGTTGGGGAAGCTTAACTTGACGTATTTCCCAGGGGCATTTAGCCTTCATTTTCAAAGCATGTGTCAGCAGCACTGCTGAGCTCAGCTTAGAACATTAAAAGGTCAAATACGAAATGCAACAAGAACAAGATCCTAGGGCAATCTTGGCTGCTTTGTACTCACTCACCTGAAAAGTCATACGATTTTCACCCACTCACAGAAATCTCCAAAAGTCCCCCCCCACCCCCCAATTTCATAGGAAAATAATGCTCTGACAAAGGTTGGGGAGAGACAAACACCCTGCTCTATTGCTTCCCCCCAACACCCCCTTCTCACCATGGGGAAGACTCTTGACTTTAAGAAGGCAATGACATGTGCCCTATATTTTGGATTCTTCAGTCTAATCAGCTGCAATCTTCCCATCTAGGGTCTTGTACGGAGTTCTTTTTTCCTGTCACTGCGGGAGATAAGCATCATTAATCTAACGCTGGTGGAACTATAAAGTGTCATCCTGCAGATATTACTATAAATGGGAAACTGGTGCTCAAAAGATCCTCTTTAACAAGACTCCACACTGCTATTACCTTGGTTTTAAAATCCTATCAAGGACTTCATTCTTTTAAATATTTAAAACAGAATACTCAATATTTTGAGTTTTCTTTAAATATTAACATCTTAAAGATTATATTCTGACGGTTTCAGATGTGGGTTGCCTGCTAAATGTGGCTTTGGACTTTAGCAGTGGTGATGTTGCTAATCAGAGGCACAATCCAGCCAAAGCTGAGAGCCCTGTTAATTTCCATTAGACAGATTTCTGCACATGCCTAACTCACCCATTGAAGAGTTTGCAGTGCCTTAACATTTGGCAAGATCGCAACCCCCTTTTTCCTATAAGAGGACTGCTATCTGCAGAATAAATTTCTGTAGTGAGAACTCCAGATTTATGTACACACAAAACAAACACATCTGCTTTCCATTCATCTGTGCTAAGGATGGTTTCTTTCAAGATGTTTTGGGTGGAGAAGTAGACAGGTTTATGGACAAGAGTTGTATCAATGTCTGTTCATGAAGGTTCTGGGAGGGTGTGTGTCTTCAACCACAGCTCCTGTAAGACTGAACACTCTGCTTTAAGGGTGCCATTGAGGCTACAGTACCAGTCTGGAGCACAAGGGCCAGTCAGCTGACCCCAAGGGCCAATCCTGACCACCAGGCCCTATAAAACCCCAGAGTTTGCTCCTTAGTCTGACCAACATCCTAAGTTTCTGCCCCCACCCCATCCTTAACTGCTGCCATGGAACTTGACCCCTGATTTGACACCTGCTCCTAGCATACTTGGACTCCCCCTGGTCACAGAACCTAACCACCTGAAGTAACCCTTGCAGGAGACCTGACAGGGTTGACATATATTCAGAGAAAGTAGATCAGGGTTCAGCAACCTGTGGCCCTCCAGCTGTTCTTAGACTCCAACTCTCATCAGCCCCACCCAGTACAGCCAGTGGTCAGGAATGAGGGGGGTTGTCTGGGAAGCAAGCAACAGAGGATAGATGCTTCCATCTTTATTTACTTATTTATTTCATTCCTATACCGACCAATAGCTGAAGGTCTCTGGGCAGTTCACAACAATTAAAACCATAAAATACAACATAAGATGCAGTATAAAAGTTCAAAACTACAGTATAGAATAAAAGTAAAAACCAATATAAAACCCAGCAGCAGTGCAAAGATTTAAAATACAGTAACGGTTTTAAAACAGAAACTGAAAGACTAAAATGCCTGGAAAAACAAGGTCTTCACCCAGCACCGGAAAGAGCACAACGTAGACGTCAGACAAGCCTCTCTGGGAAGATCATTCCATAACTAGGATGCTACAGTAGAAAAGGCCTGCTTCTTAGTAGCCACCCACCTCACTTCCTTTGGTGGTGGTTCCCAGAGAAGGACTGTTGATCTTAGGGTCCAGGCAGGTATATAAGAGAGGAGACGGTCCTTTAGGTAACCTGGCACCAAGCCATTTGCTTTGTTTGTGAGCTTCCAAGAGGCATCTGTTGGAGAAAGAATTTGAGACTAGCTGGACCCTTGATCTGATCCAGGATCGATAGCTTCCTTGAAGTGACTTGGATTCCTGCATTTGACTTGGATTCCTGCATTGAGCAGGGGGTTGGACTCAATGGCCTTGTAGGCCCCTTCCAACCCTACTATTCTATGATTCTATGATTTTAAGTGGAACTGGCACAAAGGGGGTGAATTTTATTATTTATCCATACATTTTTATAGGCCTTCTTTTAGGTCATAGGCAGATCACAAAAATAACCATATAAAATACAATCAAACAAAATCACAAATAACCAGACGGCGACATAAAAATCACTTAAAAACAGGGGTCAGTTAAAATGGATAGATAAAATGGCAAACCTAATAAATAAAAATGCTAAACCTATAAGTGATTCCTCAATTTTAAAAGCTGCAGAGATAAAAGACCCAATTAAAGAAAAAGCAGTCCAAAATAAAACTAGTTCTCAAAACCCATTTTAATATTTTCAGAGTTGAGGTTGTACACACTTCACTAGGGGAGGGAGTTCTAAAACTTGGGGACCACCACTGAAAGGGCCCTGTCTCTCCTGTCTACCAACCAAATTAATCTCACTGGCAGACCTATTAGCAGGGTCTCTGAAGCAGACCTTAATGCTAGGCAGGTTCGTGTGGGTGTAGTGTAGGCAGTCTTTCACATCACCTGGTCCCAAACCATTTGAGGCTTTTTAGGTCAAAACTAGCACTTTAAATTTGGCCTGGCAATGCTCCCCTGATGGCCTGTGGTGGAGAGATCACGTGTTGCATCATATCTTCAGTCCAGTGCAGTTTACTCTGGAGTAAAGTGCTGTATGCCGGAACCAGGGCTGGTATTCCAGTTTGCTTCAGATTATTTTTTCATCCTGGCTGTAATGATAATGGGAACAACTGGAGATCCTAGTTTTGTGGTATTTTTTTTTTTTTTTTATAGAAGCCCACAAACAGCCATTAGGTAGCTGTGGCTATTGAGCGCTACTGACCTGAGCTAGATTCAAACCAATGCCAAGAGGAGAAATTGTCCACATCTCATTAGCAGGGCTCTGTGTCAACATGTTTCCCGGAAGCAATACATCTGTGCCATCCAAGTAGGGCAATTATGATAACTGACCCTCCCCCAGCTGACAGCAATGAAAGGATTGCAAATGCAATCCAAAATGTTGACAAGGGATTTTGGTTTATTAATCCCCGTCAAATCCAAGGAGCGACAGTTCTGTTTGTTTCTTCAGTGCTCGCTAGGTGTGTCGTGCTTGGTTTTTTTGTGGCTGCAACATTGCATCTTGGCCAAAACAATAGGAAAAGAAGTTGGGAGTAGGACTGAGCAGTTTCTTAAGCCACATGCAGGGCCTGTGATTTGGCCTCTCCTCCACAGCATGCTGTGAGAACAAGATGGAATGTAGATTTGGGCAGCAGCCGGACCATTTCTGATAAGGCTGAGCAGAACTGTTTGATTCCACCTTGGAAAATTTCGGCAATTCCAGGGAATGGGTTGATCCCACTCTGCCAGAGTCTGGAGGTGACTATGAAATCTGGAACGGATTCTACAGTTTGTACCAGGGGTGCACTGAGAAGCCTTGTGTATCCAGTGGTGGTGGGGCATCACCAGTCCACACTTTGTATGCTCCGTCTCTTGCAGTACCCCCCCCTTGCTACAGTGGAGGTCTCTGCATATATAGAGGGAGACCTAGAGTGTACTGGGACCAGAACCTACTGGAACGTGGTGTGATCCTACTGAAAGATAATAACTGATACTGTGTTGCAATGTTTGATTTTGCCTATTTTGTAATTAATCTGTTATTATGTTAGTATCAGTGAAATGAGTTGTTTATGATTGTAATGAGGTCTTATTATAATGATGTATTGGTATGTTTTTTGTTGTTGTACTGCTGTTTTGTTAGCCACTTTGGACACTTTTTGTGGAAAAGCGGCATATAAATTAAATGATGATGATGATGATCTACTACCAATCTGGGAATCATTAACTCAACCGGTACTTAGGCTTCTGGCCTTAATTCTTCTTGTGGCAGACTTGGTCCCTATCCCTACTCTTAGAGTGCTGTATAAGCAAATTGGGGATAATTTTCAGACCCAATTTCTCATGGCTGATGCATTGCACTGATGCAGAGTTCCTCCACTGCAAGTGCTGGTTTTGACTATAAAGCTTTACCCGGCTCAGGGCCCCAGTACCTGAAGGACTGCCTGTCCCCATATGCACCTGCCTGGACCCTGAGATTGACATCTGAGACACTTTTCTCTGTGCCTTCTCCAACAGATGCTTATAGAGTGGTGACAAGAGAAGAGCCCTTTTCTGTGGTAGTCCCCGATTATAGGATGCTCTTGCCTGCCACCAACTTTGTCATCTTTTAGGTGTCCAGAGAACACATTTCTCTTTCACCAGCCATTTGGATAGTTTAATGGCCCAGCTTTGGTGGCTATTTTTGATGTTTCATTCCTGTGCTGGATGGTGGATGGTTTTTGTCATTTGGCCGGGTGATCTTTTTAATGAATTCCTTTATAAATGTGTATGTTTCTAATGAATATGTCATCTTAAATTGTATTTCGTGGTGTTTTTGTTTTTTATTATTTCTTTGTAAATCGCTTCAGGTCTCCTTCCGGTTGTGTGAAGCGATACAGAAATGTAATAAACTAAACCAAACTGTTATAGGAGCCAGTCCTTACCACATTATCTGCCTATTGCTGTCCAAGAGGCCTCCCTGCTGATTTGGCTGTTTTGTCTGTAGTTCCCTCCTTTGACCAGATCAGGGTTGTGACCAGGGTTTTGACCAGATCAATGCATGGGTCCCAAGCTGAAATCCCCTTAGGTACCTGTATCCCTTGCAAGGGTAAGTGCCACATACGTGTACGTATGTGAGAAAGAGAACTTCCAGCAGAAAACATTGTTAAAAAGCTCCATCTGTCCACTCCAATCTTTCTCCTCAAATTGTAGCCTCAACAATTGCATTGTATTAAAGAAAAAGTCTGAAAGAAGAATCCTTGAACTACACATAATGTGTGGTTCTGCCCTCAATCACTGGGTGGTGCAAACAGCACCTACTGTTTGCACCTACTGACAAATGAAAAGCATTACAAACAGGCATCTTTTAAAAGCCAGCTGAAGGGGAAAGGCTAATGTTCTCATTCAGACAGCATCCACACTTAAATAGATGTACCTTAAACCAGGTAATTAAGCCGGGGGGGAAAAATAGCTATACACAAGATATTAATCCTGTGGAACTCAAAGCTACAACGTATCTAGTCTCTTCTCTTGCCTATGCAGTATTCTGGCTGGAGCCTGATGGAAGATGGCTCAATTCGAATAGAAGAGGCGACAGAAGAAGCTCTTGGCACATACACCTGCGTGCCTTATAACGCTCTGGGTACAATGGGCCAGTCCCCCCCTGCCCGACTGGTACTGAAGGTATCTCACCTGTTGATATATTCCTGTTCTGAATAGCTTGTGAACTATATGTATTACACACACACACGCACACACACTAACCAAATGCCGGTTGTGATGGTAAGGCTAGTATACTGAAAGGCCCCACCGGGGCCAAAATCAACTTAGCTCAACTAAACTAAGGAAAACATAGGCTGCATTTTCTTAAACCTCCACAGCTATTGGCTGGAGAATTTTGGATTCATTTGGTTGAAATAAGCCCTCCTTAGCTGTTACCTTTGCTGCTGACATGATATGGAATGTTTATGAAGATTCCAGCTTAGAAGTATAAAAAGTCAGCACACAAGCTTACGATGTCTGATGGGGAGGCATTCAGCAGAGAAGGAAGGTACCTCCATTAGTGTCCGTCAGTTGCTATACTCTGTGTTTTGTGAGTATGTGGGTGTTTCTGTGTGCATGAGCTGTATGTAAATTATATGCGCGAATAGTGTGTTCATTACTAACGACTACATGAGTGGGAAGTGTGTGAGAGTGAAGGCAGAAAGAACAAAGAAGGTATTGCACCGCCCATGAATTTACATGGGTCAGTGCTTGTATGTAAGTCAACATAAAACTGTTAACCACCTGGCTTTTGGCATATTCATTAATTGGCTAAAAGTCCTGTAATAGGTTGGCAGCTCTGTTTTTAATGCTGCATGCTCAATGAGAGTGGTTCGATTTTACTGATCTATTTTCCCTTTCTCTGCCTCCCTCCCCGCTTCATCCTGGCTACAGGACCCACCCTATTTCACGGTGCTACCAGGCTGGGAGTACAGACAAGAGGCAGGGAGGGAGCTGTTCATACCCTGTGCTGCTGCAGGAGACCCCTTTCCCGTCATCGCCTGGAGAAAGGTACCCGGCCTGCCAGAAAAATCTGCAGTGCCTTTGGCTTTTGATGAATATTACAGACAGAGAAGCCACACTCTGTCCCGGTAAGAGCAAACTGCAGGTTCAGCTGCTTCGCTTCGGGCTGTACCACTGCCGCCCTGTCCCGCAGGTGGGTGGGGGAAACCCAGCTCCTCGCAAGAAGGCAATCAGACACTGCAGAAGCCTTAGCAGCAGCAGTGTCTGCAAAACGAGCCGCTCTATTCCCACCTCCCTTTTCTTGCTCCTCTTTGCCAGCGACTACTACAGGTGCCCTCCCCACTCAGGCTTCCTTTCCCCCAGGGCTACAGTTGCCTTGTGCAGTGTGGAGAGCAGATTAGCCTCTCTGTCATCCTGCGCTGAGATTTTGCCCTGTGCTGTCATGTGCCAAACCAGGACATGTCGCAGCACAGTCAGGAGGTCGTGGCTAATTAACTGCTGAAAGTCAACATTAAAAGAGGCAGGGCTGCACTGCATCAAGCTGTCCTCCCTGCCCCTCTAACATCTAGTTGGACTTTTGCCTCATCCTGATATCCTGGTGCACGTGTGTTTCTGTGCCCCCCATGCACGTCATTGGCTGCCTCCTGCAGGTGTGGAGGAGCACATTGTGTGATGAGTTTGGGAGACAGGATGAGTGGAACTAGGTGTGATTGCCACCTAGTTTATTGTAATGTTTAGCTCAGCCTACATTTAACGGCTGCTGCCATTGCCATTCACCACTTGAATGAGCACCAGCTGTGTACTATTAGGCAGAGAGGGAGGGAGGTGGGGCAGGGCTACCCAGTGAACTCCGTGGCTGAGTGAGGATTTGAACTCCCTGGTCCTAGTCCAGCACTCTAACCATGACCCATGCTGGCTCTCATCTGCAGCAGGCTGTGAATCGTGGCACCTTTGGATTACCTGGCTGTTTTACTTTTTATATATATTGTTCTTCCTGACATCCATGGAGGTTTCTCCCATTTTATCCTCCCCTATCCTATGAGAGAGATTAAACTAGGAGAGAAAATGACAGGCCCAAAGACACCCAGTGAGCTTCATGGCTGAGCAGGGATTTGAACCTGAGTCTCGTGGGCTATGCCGGCTTCCCCCATCATCATCATCATCATCATCATCATCATCATCATCATCTCCTTCTCCTTCTCCTTCTCCTTCTCCTCCTCCTCCTCCTCCTCCTCCTCCTCCTGTGCTTCTTGGCCACATTCTCCCCTTTGTGCCTCTCCGTGGGCTTCCTCTCCAGTGTCCTGGTCTACTACTGCTTACCTTAATACACTTGGCATCTGGCCCTGGGCCCACTGGAGTCCCCATCCGCTCACATCCTCTGGGTTGCCTTGATTTCTGAATAGCCCATTTGCACCTCTCCACGGTATGGGGCCCTTGTCTCTTTTATTGCTGTGCAGCAGAAGCAACATGCATGGTCTGTTGTGGGGAAGGGGAAAAAACAACTTCCATCCGCTGCTGCAGCAAACCTGCTGCCCCAGGCAAAAGTGCAGCCTGAGACAGCAGCATACAGCTCTCTTCTACTAGAGCCAATCTACATTACAACTTTTAACTGGTTTCAAACCGGTTTATCTAAAGGGATCCTGCAGTTTCATGAGGGTACTGAGAATTCTTTGCTAGAGACCCCTGTCCCCTGCCCAATCAGCCCCTCTTCCTAGAGCTACAATTCCCAGAATTCCTGTATTTGGTAGCTGTAATCACTAAAAACAGGTTTGAAACCAGTTTAAAGTTGTAATGTAGATTGCTCCCTAGTGCGAAGGGCACTTCCTGAAGCCCAAGAAAAGTAGTGTGATTGCCTCATCATGCAAACAGAGGGATATTACCATGGTGAAGAAGGCAGGCAGAATCCATGGAGTCATTGCTCCCTCTACTGGCCTAAAGCAATAAACTAAGTAAGAGTTTAACTCACTGGCAACCCAATCAACTGTCATCACTACTTCCCGCTATCCTCACGAAAAACACCGATAACTGCAGTTTTGTGAGGCTGAGGAGAATTCCTTGTTGGAGACCATTAGTCCCTTTGTAGAACCGCAACGCCCAGCACTCCTTGGGTTGGGAGCCATAGAAATTAAATAGGTCTCTAGAATTATTTATATGTATGCATGCATTATGCTTTCACGTAAGCACTAATTTTTGCTCAAGCACGTGCCCTCACCATAGCTTACTCATCAAAATATAAGTTAGGTAACGTTGATGCCTTTTCATTGGATCACTTTCCATTGATTTAGAAGTATGCAGAAGTCTTTATCTTATTGCTTCCTAGTGAAGAGTTCTGTGTGATGGAGGGAGCAATCCTATGGCTGCTAGTCAGCGGCTAGATGGCCATAGGATATGTGGATTTCTGGGAAACGACCTCAGAGTCTGTGCTCTGAGGTCGATTCCTGGAGAACTGACCTCCCCCCCACTTCGAAAGAGAAGTGTGGAGCAGCCAAAACGGGGCGTTCCGGGGCAGGGAAGGCGGAAATGCCAGTACAACACATCCTATGTGTCGTCTGGCAGCCTCCTCCCCTGCTCTGCCTTCCCATGGCTAGACAGCCGAAATCGGCTGTCTAGCTGCAATTGCATGGCAGGAGAAGCATGGAGGGAATGATCCTCTCCGTGCTTCTCCTACCCTGCATTGGATAGGCAGTCACCTCTGAGTTGGGAGGCGATCACCTATCCCCGTAGGATTGCACCCTTAAAGGCTTATTCAGCAAAAGAAATTAGTATCCAGTAAAAGATTTTGTGTTGTATTTCCTCTTCTCTGGGGTTGAAACAACAACACTTTCTTTTTTTCAGAAGAGTTACTTGAATAGTCAACAGACTTGCTGCTCTAAAGCTGTTCTTAAATCTGTACATGCCTGTTTGAATGTCTAGGTTCTTTGCCATTCAGTGATTGATGTGGGGTTGTGGAAACAGTGACCCTTAACTTCAGACCTTCTCAGCCATTTTCTTGGACCTCTGCATCTCACTGGAAAGCCATAGGCTGCTAGAAGGTAGATCACAGTCCACTGGTGGGACCACCACCAAATTTCTGGTGGACCATCTAGTGCCTGTACGTTACTGGGATTCTTGCAAAGAATGTGAGACCAGGTGTATTTTGGTCTAATCAGCAATGTGGTACCTGTGTCCTCCAGCAAGAGCGCATACTTAAAATTACTCTACACTGAATAGTTATGGCTTAACTGTTAAGAGATCTTGAGTTTGAACTCTTATGTTTGTGATAAACTTACATTGGTGTACTACAGGCATTCAAATACAAAATAATAATACTAGACCATGCCTTTTCTGTGGTGGCCCCCACTCTGTGGAACTCCCTCCCTAGGGAAATCTGCCATGCCCCCTCTTTAATGAGCTTCCGTCGTGCATTAAAAACGTGGTTGTTCAGGCAGGCATTTGGGATGGGTTAAGTATTTTAGAAAACGTTTTTATTGTAGAATTTTATTGTTTTCAACTGTTCTATTATACACTGTACATCGCCCGGAGTGGCTGGGTGATCAGCCAGTTGGGTGATTGATAAATTTAATAAGAAATAAATAAATAATAAAGGCTGAAGACAGTCACACACACACACTGCCTCTGTCTTGCTCCTCCCCTCCATGTGGCTACTGGTCCCGCCCTTGCCTGCCCAAGATCCTGTTTATATGTGCAACAACAGCACCTCTGTGTCCATTCCTTGCTCTGCCCCTGCCTGTTCCCTTAATCCTGCAAGCCTTTTTTGCTGGTTCTCTGGTCTCGCCAGCCCCGCTTTGTGCTCCTCTCTCCACACCTGCCTTACCTGTCTGGACTGTCTTCTGGGAACTTACCTTATCCTGCCTCTCTGGCCAATGATTTTGCCTTGCCCTTTGGCTTAATGCCTTGGAGTGTCCCTGCAAGAAGGGCCCAGGACCCCTCCAGTGTGTGACAGCCCTGTTGGCATAATGTTGCCTCACTCCCAGGCCCTTGCAACATGCCTCTGAGTTGTGTTTTTCTCTCTCCTTCCTTCCCCTGTGCTTTGTCTGTTCTTTGACCAAGGTAGGGAAGCCCAGTAGAAGCAAGCACAACACCCTTCCAAGTGGCAGCCTCCAGTTCCGATCTCTCAGTAAGGATGACCACGGAGAGTGGGAATGCGTCGCTACCAACATAGTCACAAGCATAACTGCTAGCACTCATCTGACAGTCATTGGTAGGTATGGGAAGTTTTGTTGGCATGACCAAGGCATTGACTGTTGGGGCTGCTGTGAAGACCCATGATTTTTCTGGTCCTGAAGTGAACACTCTCTGTTGGCTATTTCAGATAAATGCCTTGCACAAGCAACCATGCACAAATAGTTCTCATGGAGGTGTGAACAACAACAATGACTAGAAGTGCAAGGTGTTGCTCTGTTCAGCCAGTTGTGCAACAGTAGATTAAGAATGACAAGAGAGAAACAGTCACAGCTTACAATGTGCAATAGCATGTTTTTCACTTTTAAACAGTGCTCAAATTACGCTGCTCAAATGACCTTTAGTGATGGCCCCGTAAGCTCTAGTTTTTAGAAGGTTGTTTGTGGAGGTCTGATTTGGAGAGAATTGTGGAGGAGTGGAGGAGTGGACGTTGTAGCTTTCATTAAGGATGGCTGTGAGAGCTGGACTATAAGAAAGGCTGAGCGCCGAAGAATTGATGCCTTTGAACTGTGCTGCTGGAGAAGACTCTTACGAGTCCCCTGGACTGCAAGGAGGTCAAATCAGTCAATCCTAAAGGAAATCAACCCTGACTGCTCTTTGGAAGGACAGATACGGAAGCTGAAGCTCAAATATTTTGGCCACCTAATGCGAAGAGAAAACTCACTGGAAATGACCCTGATGCTTGGAAAGATTGAAGGCAAAAGGAGAAGGGGAGGGCAGAGGATGAGATGGCTAGATAGCATCACCGATGCAATGAATATGGACTTGAGCATACTCCGGGAGACAGCGCAGGACAGGAAGGCCTGGCATGCTATGGTCCATGGGGTCACGAAGAGTCAGACATGACTGAACGACTAAATAACAACAACCCTTTCTCCCATTACTGGAACACTAGTTTCAAGTGAGGAATGAGGTGAAATAGTCTGTTCCATGTGTCTTAAATGCAGAACTATAGCAATTTGGGGAAAGGAATGCACATCCCTCCTGACCATTTCAGTTGAAAAAGACAAGAAGAGAAATGTCCAATGAAATCCTAAGAGAGAGTGGAGAGCAAAGATGACTGAATGTGGAGCTTGATAGCGAACTTGGAGAAGATGAAAGTAGAATAAAGGCACCAAAGAGATGATTTAGCAAGAGGAGTTGCTGTGGAGTAGCTGACGATGGTTTATTAGAATGCAGCTGATGGTGTGAAGGGAACAGGAGAAGAATAGATTAAGAAGAGCACTGATATGAGTGATGAAGGATATTTCGGAAAGTGGGAGTGCTTGTGGAAATAGTGATGATACTGATCACCACAATTATTGAGTTTGGTCTCTGGAGGAGGGAGTGGGGGAGATCTCCATTTCTGGACCCATATTGGGGGACAATAAAATCTCCAGATATCGATATTGTCCTGAAAACAACCAAAATAACTGCAATCTGATGGCATCATCAAATTCCAAGTGATTCATAATTGATCCAGGAAAAAACAAATTAGAACTGAAGCAGGAAGGGATCACGGAGACTTTGTTGGAACAGAGAGTAGAGAAAGAAGATCAGAAGACACTGTGTTGCCACCTTACACAAACACACACACACATCAGTCCGTCACCCTGGATGAATGACTTAGGCACTATTCTCTCCACATCTCTCTGCCTTTGTTTTGAGGATTCCTTACATTTCAGTGGCTGGCCCTTCCAACTGCTCTAGGAGTCAGCTACTTGAGCCCTTGGGCCAGTCGAGTGGCTAAGGGATAATTGGAGGGAGGCGATGTGCTCCTCTGTGCAGGGGGAAGCTCATATTTCTTGGATGACGTCTGTGGCAAATGCTTTGGCTGAAAGGCACAGGTTGGGGATGGTTCCCAGGAAAAGGAAAGCAACATTTTCCTTTAATTTCATACTCCAGTGAACCTGCTGCTAAAATCTGTCCTTTTTTGTTTGTTTGGTTTTGGGCTATGTCTCTAGATGGATTGAAAATAAAAGCTTCTTTTCTTGCAGGGCTGAGCACATTTCTCCCTCTGTAAAGGGTGCAGCTAGAGGGATATTTCATTTCAACCTCAATGTTTGTCAGGGCCCTATAGGGGACAGGCCCCCCAAACGGTCATGTTTTAGGGGCTTGGGGAGTACTGGTTATCCATCTGAAGTGCCCAAAAGAAAGTATCGGGGGAGGCATGGGTTGAGTTCTAGAGGCCTGCAGCAGATAACATAGCCCAAGACAAGAGGTCAAGTTCCAGAGGTAGCAATTGAAGGTCCAATGGCAAGAGACAGGTAGAGGCATGCAGACAATCTGGTGTGAAAAACGGCAGCGGTACAGCAGAAGGAAGCTGGGGCTTGGCCAGGCAAGACCCAATCCAATGAGATGAGCTGCTCAGACTGAGAAACCAGTTCTGAGGCTAGGGCAGCCTTTCCCAACCTGGTGCCCTCCAGATGTTTTGGACTTCAATTTCCTTCTGCCCCAGTCAGCATCGCCAATGGTGAGGGATGCTGGATGTCATAGTCCAAAACATCTGGAAGGTGCCAACCTGGGGAAGGTTGTGCTAGGGTTTTTATTGGGCCAGGTGGACAGAAATGGGCCCTTAGGGGCACTTGGAGGTCAGCTGACAGAGTACTCAGTCAAGCAAAGGGCCAATGCTCCTAACTGTCTACCGCCTAATATTGAAGTTGTTGGGTTTTTTTTAAAGCTTTTCCTGAAACAATATAGTTTGCTTTAAACCAGCCAAGTGACATCCTAGTTGCTTAGCATGGAAATTTCTGCATCTCTGTTCAAATGCTTCTTAACAATTAATCTCTCTTTTTTTATTTTAGACTATAAACACAAAAGTATAGAATATAAAATGCTGGTATATAAGACGCGAGGCACCTGTAACAGAATGTGGCAGTGTGTGGAGTGCGTTCAGGGTTCCAGATGGCCATCCATCCATGCCCTCTTCCAGGATACCCCATTCTATCCCCCGCCCCCCAAAACACAGCTACTCTGTGTTCTATAGCCACTGACTCTGCTTGGTCCTCATTGAGCTCTTTGTGGGGGGGGGGCTCCCCCCTCTTAGGTCCCCCCCCCCAGCTTTTTTGTACTTTAGCAAGCCTGCTGATACACCCTTCTTGTGTGGGACTGCTACCATTTTGGCTACATAAGTAACAGCACTCACAACTTGAATGAGGGATTAGAGGAAATGAAATTAATAAGAATGATTAAGGATACTAAAGATCTCAAAACCAAGGGAAAAAACTGAGAATAACAAACAAACAAAAAGACCTCTCTATAAGTTGATATCCAACAGATTTTCTGACAGTTTTTCCTCATGAACCTAAGCAATTCAATGTCAGTGTTGACAGCTATGCTTTTTGTCTTTCCCTGCTTTCAGGCACAAGCCCGCATGCTCCGGGCAATGTGCGCGTCGCCGTTTCCATGACCTCTGCCAACGTTTCCTGGGAGCCCGGCTATGATGGCGGATATGAACAGACATTCTCAGTTTGGTACGGCCCTCTGTGAGTCATCCCAGCATGCTTTGCTCTCTGCTTCTTTTCTTTCCCACTTGGCCAGAGCTTGGAGTAGGCATGGGGAATAGTTCTCAGGCTGAGTTTCTGGTTTATTTTAGTCCTACCTGCTTGAATGTTGCTTGTGTTCATGAGGATCGAGGAGGGGAGCAGTTGTCCTGCACAGTTGTCCTACACAAACTCCTTTTCTTATTTATTTATTTATTTATTTAATTTCATTTCTATACCGCCCAATAGCCGAAGCTCTCTGGGCGGTTCACAAAAATTAAAACCAAACAACACACAATAAAACAATTTAAAATATATAGAACATTAAAACCACAATCTGAGGAGGATTTTTCACCCTGGCTTCTGAACTGCTCTCAGTTTAGAAGCAGAGCAGAGCTTCCTCCACCCTTTTCTACGGGGCCTTCCTGCATCTACCATAGAGAGGCCGATCACTGGTTTTATTTATTACATTTATATCTTGCCTTTCTTTGATGGTGAAACTCCAGATGGTGTGCTGCACGGGGTTTCCAGATAGTCTCCCATCCAGGCCTGGAAACCAGGCCCACTTAGGGCCAAACAAGATGTGATGTTAAGTGCATTATTAGTCCTTGCATGCTTTGTTTTTGGTTAAATAGCAGCCACGGGTGGAGGGTGATGATCCAGATTAAGACTGTGGGGTTTAAGAAGGGGTTTAATCTTTTGCCCCACCACTGTCCTGATTCAGAGATCCTCCCAGATGCTATTTGCCAATAGCAATGTACCTCCTGGGGCAAATAGCAGCCATGGGAGGGGGTATTTGTACTGGGGCTGATGAGGAGGTGAAGTGTTAAATCTCCTCTTCTGCCATGCCACAATTGTGATCCTCTCCGGAAGCTGCTACTCAATAGCGTAATGGTAAATTTTGAAGAACAGGAGCTCATCATGACAATCGCCATAGCCCCTCTCAAGGAGACTCCAAGAATGCAGGCAGCTGTATTGGTGTGTGTGTGTGTGTGTGTGTGTGTGTGTGTGTGTGTGTGATGTCTTTTATAGGTCTTTTGTAAAGCTAATGGGTCTTACTTACCCATTCAAGGTCAAACCAGTTCAAAATACTTTGTGTTACAACAAGGATAGCTCACAACAATATATTGTTGCTGGGAAAAATCCTCCCCCCGCTCATCCTCCCCTCCCCCTCCCACCAGCTACTGTGAAGACTGTAGCTAAGCTCAGAGGGAACAGGAAAACCTGAGGGGTGTGTTCCCTGCACCACTATTGCTACTTAGCAAACAAACACTGGGCATGCTGCTTGCAAGTCACCAAGCTGAATGCAGCCCAGTAGTTTATGTATTTGTGGCCTGCCAGGGGCTTGATAGCCACTTTATTCTTACAGTCTCAAGCAAGGAAAACCCAATGGACCTCTACGCATGGGTGGTAAGCTGTGTTTAGCTTGGCATGGGTCACAAGATGTGCAGTCCTAGGCCAGATCATGGCAGGTGAATTAATCCCCCCCCCCCTTAGCTGTGTGTGTTTCTGTTGCTGGAGTCTACTACATGCGTTGGTGTTTTCCCCTTCACCTTTTGTGGGGCTTTCTTTCTTTTTGGTCTGTATGCTCCAGAGTGATTTATTTCAACTACAAGATAGGGGGAGATACTTTTGTATGTAATTTGTTCCCATCCTCCCTTTGTCTGAAAGCAAACTGAAGAGTTTGGCTTGCTTGTGTGCAACAGCTTGAATAGATGATAGTTCTTTCTAAGCCTCCTTGGTTCCTACCTGAATGAGTGAAGCTATATAGACATGCCCTTACCTGTTACAGTTTCCTATGTTTATTGGCAGGACTGATTAATAGCAAGAGCTAATATGGTACAGGAACCCCTGCAGCATCTCTTGTACTTGCCGACTTGTGAGAAGTGTGTGTTGATATACAGGCTAAATCCAGAGATGTGTCTTGCTACAATGGTGTACACAATGCTGTGTATTGATGTAGCTCTGATAACACCTCCCTTTTTGTGAACTGGAGCAAAATTTTATTTGAGAAGCTGTCTTTAGAGATGGAAGAACCAGGGATGTTCAAACTCAATTCAGTTCTCCAAACGTCATGGTGAAGCTCAGTTTGGTTCACTCCTGTTTTCATTTGTGACATGTTTTTCAGTCCATCTGAATGGAAAAAGTGCATGTTACGAAGAGGAAAAGTGTACATTTCTGTGCAAACACATTTCCCCCATTGACTAAAACATGAAAAAAGCATATTATTTGAAAAATGTGAATTTCAAAGTGCACATTTAGATTAAAAAATGTATTTTTCATGTGCAGTCACAAGTTTGGGAATGTGCAAACATTTTAAAAAAATGCACTCCCATTTGTGTCTGTGTTTGGAGTTGTGAATGGGGCAAAATCAGATGATTTGCCAACTGCAATTAAATTCTTGTACATTTCTAGCTGTCTTGATATATTATCAATATTTAGGATTGCTAGGAGTTATTGGAGTCTGTCAGGGGTCTGAAATAAATTGGGTGGCAGGGTAGTGGTGGTGGTGGGATGCTAAGAGATCTGTAGACATTGGCAGTTGCTGATGACATCATCAGTGTCTTCCCACAGTCTATATACCTCCATGGCAAGGAGGGTCAGGTCCACACTGTACCTTGGTCACATGCCTCTGTTCTCCGGAGCAGAGAGGTCTAGCACAATCTGGAAGATTCTAAGTGAGGCCAAAACTCACCAGAGTCCATAAGTTCTGTCTTGGACTGAAAATAGTCCCACCTTAAAACAAAACCTTAAAATCCAGCCCACATTCTGTCTGACTATGAATTTAATAGCAGAATTCACATGATGGTATATGGCTGGGTGCTGGTTCATCCATGCCTGTTCATCACTTCATGACTGCAGCATCAAAGGATGACATGCAGCTGTGGAAGAGCCATCATGCAGCAAAAGTATCCACACCACCTATGCAATGCTTTTCAGTCGAGTTAGTCAGTACTTTTTAGGTTTTGCAGGTGGCTGCTAGAGACTGGATAGGTGATCCTGAGGAATTATTGCATGTGGTTTGAAAGACATAGACATTTCCCTAAATTGTACCCCTAGAGTCAGTTCACACATTCCATTGTAAGTCTCTTCATGTGATGTATGTGCATGTGTGAATGAATTATCTCTGAAGGAGAAAGATCCAATGGGAGATGGCATAGCTCAGTGGTAGAGCACATGCTTTGCATGCAAAAGGTCCCAGGTTTTATCCCTGGCATCTTTAGGTGTTCTTGTTTTTCAAGAGTTAGGTAGCAGGTGATGGGAAACACCTGTCTCTGCCTGTGACTCTGGAGAGCAACTGCCAGTCAGAGTAGCAGACCAATACTGGACTAGGTGGTTCAAGGTGGCTTCCTCTGTTACCATTTCAAGTCCTTGGGCAGACTCTGAAATGCTGCAGCAGCAAATTTCTGGCCTTGCAAAACAGGCCAGTCTCTCACTCTGCTTCTGAGCCATTTGGCATTCTGTCCCTCCATTGACTCTGTCAGAAATGTAGAGGTGACAGTGACCTACTGCATTTCAGTCATGTCTCTCTTCTCAAATCCTCGGGCTTTCTTTCTTTCTTTCTTTCTTTCTTTCTTTCTTTCTTTTCCACCTTTCTTTTTATCCTCTCTCTCCCCCAGCCCCCTCCACCCCTAGTTTGACCAGATGGAGTCTACTGATAGAGTATAGATTGGATATGCACTTCTCATAATAAAAATCTGTTTGGCTTTGGGAGGAGGATATTGATGAGCTTGGGAAGCAGAGGGTTATGTGATTGTGTAGAAAGACAAGAGGAGAGGCGGAAGGAAGGAAGAAAGGAGGAGATGGGAGGGAATTTGGGGCAGGAGGGAGAGAAGGGGAAAGGGAGGGGAAAAGCTCAGACTGATTGAGGGAATAGGATCAGAGAACAAAATTCACACAGCTGCCTCTGTGATTAATATGTCCATGAGAAGGAATGATTAAATTGCTTTCCTTCCACAAGCAGCATCTCACCTTGGAGGGAACAGCCAGCTGCTTGTCCTGTTTGCTGCCAACTTTCTTGGTCTTTCTCCCCCATCACACTGTTTAGATGATGATTATGATGATGTATTTATTATTCTTATTCTTAGTGATATGAAAGTAAAGTGCATGGGTTTTTGGTTTGGGCCTCTAGAAGAAGTTCCCTGAGCAGTGGGAGAAGAGGATAGATATTTGTGTCAGCTGCTTTGGCGTGAACCCTGCTCTTTGGCTAGGAGATGCTTCCTTTTTTGGAAGGTCCTAAAGCAGAGTGGCTTTCAAACTCTCCTATTTTCAGGGAACCCATTCCACCTGAACTCATCTGCTGAGCAAGCTGTGCATGTCTATCACAGGACCACAGTGCCTTGCAGAGGATTCTGGGGGCATGTTCCCAGGTGCATCCATATTTCATGGAGGGCACTGCCCAAGACAGTTGAACTGCACCATTGCCCTGCAACTCTCATCTGAGGTTGTGCATTGCAGGGGAAGATCGGTAGGGATAAGCAAGCTGTCAAGCTTCTCCACCATTACTGGCTTTCTCACTGAGAATCCCCAAACTGGGCATTGAGGAAGTCCAGAGTGATCCAAAACATGGTTTGCAAGCCACTGTCCTAAGATATATTTTGCTTCTTTGCTTGGTGAACAGCCATAGTTTATTGCCAGTTGGCTGCTTACTGATGCCATACTAAACTCGCCCTCCCCTTTTTATTGACAACTTGGAGTTCTCTTGTCTGCTGGAGTTTTATTCATTCTGCCCGAGTGAATTGTGGGTTGTTTCTTGTTTGTTTTGCAGCTTGAACTTTGAGAAGGTTGCTTTCCCACCACTAGGGTCTTATCCTCCTCCACAGGCATCCTTGTACGTGCCTTTACTCATTTGTCTAAATAGCTGGTGGTGACACACACTGGAATGGTTTTGGGTAACACAAAATCAAAGGGAGGGGCAAAATTCTTGGCCAGAAAGGGTGCCTGAGGTCAGGTCTCAGAAGGAGGTCCTGGTGAAGGGAAAAAGCAAGGCTGGTAGGGCAAGGGAAGCTGGACATGCTTGCAGAGTCAGAGAAGCACAGTAAGAAGAGGCAGAGTAAGGAGCAGAGTGTGTATGTGCAATAAGATAGGTGACTTTTGTACAAGCAAAGTCTGTTAACAGGAAGAGGAAGTTATGTAGGAACAGGAAAGGGCACAGACCAGTCACTGAGAGGAGGTGTGGGGCAAGATAGAGAGATCATAAAGCTACTTGGGCCTAGAAAAGACCTGCGGTTGGTTTTCCAAAGAGCTGAAGTACCTCAAAGGAAAGGGCTTCAACAAAATTCCTGGAAGGACTGCAGTTTGAGTGCATCCATGGCTGACTGACCTGACAGGTGTTGGCACTGTTGCTATATATGCTGCTGCCCAAACTGTTTCATTGCCCAGCTTTTGTTTCATTACCTGGATAAGCGTTATATAGCATTAGTGGTGCAAAAGAGAGTTTTCATGTAAATTGGCAGTCCCCATTTCATTGTTCTGATGCTTTGCCTTCAGTTGTGTTGTTGTCAGAGCAGTCTGGAATGTAGCTAGAGTGAATGAAATCATAATTTGGACATGTCCTTTGCTCAGACTGCTGCACAGGTGAGCCCAGCTGAAGGCAAAATTCAGCTCTGTGGTTAATTTGGCACTCCCAACAATGACATATGAGTCAGCCTAGAGTCCACCTACATGTCTGTTAGCCAAGCTGATGTTGTGCCATCAGTAATAAGATCTGTCATGACAAATAATTGGGGTCTGATGCAGTGAAATATCCACAGGCAGCAGGATTGCTGGTGGAAAACATATAATTTCTAATCATTGTTGAACTGTTTGGGGCTTTCATAATTTCATTAATTATGTCCCTTTCAGCTGAAAAATCTGTGCCCAGGTTTAGAGTGACAAGCAGAAACTGGATTTAGTTTCCTCCCTTTTGCTCCCATTGCAGAACAGCAGCCTTTAGCATCTTGAAACATAGTCTTTTTGGTAAGAAAGAACAGGATTTATTATGGGTGGGCTGAATGAGTGCAGAAAAGTCACAAACAAGTGTACAGTATTGGACGCAGAATTCAGCTTCCTACATATTTCAGCTTTCATTAAAAATATTCACTTTTCTAGCTCATATTATCAGGAAAATGTGCATGAAAATATGCACTTGCCAAAATTGCAGGAGCCAAAGGAGCTGCAAAATAAAATCTGTGGAGGGCAGAGGGTGTGGGGTTCAGAGCTTTTTTGCTCATCCTTGTAACTAGCAGGAGCAGAATAAATCATGGAGAGGAATTTGTTGGATTTATTTGGGATACAGAATTCAGCTTTCCTTGTCATGGAATTTGGGTTACATTCCTGCAGAATTTTTACATATGTATGCATTTTTTTAGCCCAGTCTTGGGTGTCATTGGGCCCATCCCCCAAGCAGCTCCATTGTTCATTAAGGGATTCTTTCTTTCTTTCTTTCTTTCTTTCTTTCTTTCTTTCTTTCTTTCTTTCCTTCCTTCCTTCCTTCCTTCCTTCCTTCTTTCTTTCTTTCTTTCTTTCTTTCTTTCTTTCTTTCCTGTTGTCTTTTTCTCTTTGATTCCCTCCCCTGCCAAAGAACCTGTCCCTTGGATTGTCTTTCTTCTGTCTCACCAGGATGAAGCGGGCACAGTTTGGACCTCATGACTGGCTCTCTCTTCCAGTACCAACTGGCCCCAGTTGGCTGCTCATGGATAACCTAGAACCGGAGACTGCCTATCAGTTCAGTGTCTTGGCCCAAAACAAGCTGGGCACGAGCTCTTTCAGTGAGGTGGTCACTGTGAATACTTTAGGTGAGACCTGGAGGAAAGGGCCCTGATAATCCAGGGTAAACTGACTGACAAATCTTTGTGCAGCTTTCCCCAACCAGGCACCCCACAGATGTTTTGGACTACAACTCCCATAAGCCCCAGCCAGCTTGGCCAATGCTCAGGGATGATGGGATTTATGGTCCAAAACATCTGGAGGGCACCAAGTTGGGAAAGGTTGCCTGTGTGCCCCTTTTCTCCATCGCCAAATTATTTATATATGTAATGTGCTGCACTTTCATATGCATCGCATATTATAGAGTAACTTGAGGACCCTATGTGAATCTTGAAACTGCAGAAAGTAACAGGGAAGAAAGGGGGATGGATACATGGAAATGGGGTGACATGCTTAATTTCAGTTGGAGGTGAGCACTACGTGGCTATGCCAAAAGTGTTATGAAAGAGGCGAGTTTTGAGGAAGGGCTTGAAGGAAAAGGGGGAGGTGGCACAAAGCACAGGGGTTGGCCCTACCGTCAGGCAAAGTGAGGTGGTTGTCTCAGGTGGCAAATGCTGGGAGACAGCAGCAAGGTGCTGGAGGAGACAATGACCTGCCTCTGTCCCCTGAGCTATTCTGCTGCCTTTGGGTGTGGTGGAGGATGCTACCCCATTGCCACTGCCAATCCGGTTGGCTTTTGTACATGGAATGGGAGGGAGTGCCGCCTTGTCCTTTGGTAGCAAAAAATGTCCTAATAAAGCAGGTGCTCTGGGAGGGAGTTCAAGGCTTAAGACAGAGTGAGGGAGAAAGAGTGGAACCATTTAAAGGAGTGGCAGCCAACCACTTTTTTTAAAATGTTCTGTACATCAAGTGCAAAGCATGCGATTAGTGCTACTCTAGTACACGCCGAGTCTTTCCGCCATCCCGTACAGTTTTTCTTGCATCTATTCCTAAAATGCCTGCTTTTCCTTCTCCTCCCCCACCCCCTTTTATTTTCAGCATTCCCTGTCACAACTCCAGAACCCCTGGTGATGGTTACTCCACCGAGGTGCCTAACAGCCAATCGGACACAGCAAGGAGTCCTGTTGTCATGGCTTCCTCCAGCCAATCATAGCTTCCCGATTGACCGTTATATCATGGAGTTTCGGGTAGGAGAAAGATGGGAGATTTTAGATGATGCTGTCTTGGGGAGTGACAGTGACTTTTTTGCCAAGGATTTGACTCAGGTAAGAGGTTACTGGGCTTACCACATAGTGGCCTTCAAACTGTGTCCTGGAAACCTGGACTTGCTTAGACTCATAGCCTTTCCCAACCTTGGGTCCCCAGATAGGGTTGGACTATAGCCTCATCATCCCCAGCCAATATGGGCAGTGGTTGGGAATGATGGGAGTTATAGTCCAACAACATCTGAGGTCCCACGTTTGGGAAAAGCTTAGCGCTTAATAAGGGTTCCTCAGTGAGTAAGTCAATAATGGAAGAGAAGCTTCCTTGAAAGCCTGCTTGTCTGCCTAACTACTGATCTTTCCCTGCATTGTGCAGCCATAGGAGGGAGAAATGGGGGTGTTCCAGGGTGTTGTCTGAGGACAACAATGAGGTCTGACCTACTCCATGACCTGACTGAGCATCCTAGGACATGCCCCCAAACGTTCTGTAGAACTAGGGTTCCTTTGCAAATGCTGTGGAAAGGCGGGAAATGATGACATTGTCTATTCTTTGAGAAGAATGGTTGATCCTAGTTCTTCTTAGAATTAGGGATGCATCTGAACTGTTCTTCATCCAACATTTTCCCTGGAGTTTGGCGCTCCAAATTACCTAATCTTGTTTCCAAAGTCTTAATAATCTTCTGTTGTTCCTTTTCTTAAATTTCTGGAATTCTGTGTGGAGAGCTGAGTCTTCCCCTCCAACTCCAACTTGCATGACTGATGTGCCTGTGTGCATTGATAAGAAAAGCAATCTTGAAGTGATTTATATGCGTATCAAGCATCTTGTGTGTTGTTTTACCAATGTGCAGGACTGCGTGTATGCTTCAGCAAACACTGCACAGAAAGAAACTTGATGCAGTCAAGGATTGCTTTTTTGCAGCGAGTGTGCAGATGTGCTTTGGTAACATAGGGCAGTGGGTGGGAGAAATATACTAATGAACTGAAAGCCATGGCAAGCTGTGCATGCTCCAGCATTAGAATTCATTTTAGAAGTTCTAATTTAACTGGAATTAAGGAGGAGTGGAATGTAGGGCAGAACAAACCCATGGCACAATAAAGGCATGGCAAAGGGGAAATGTGTTCACTCTGCACAGAAATCGGGTTCCCTGCTTGCCGGGGAGCTGCTGTTGTGAGCGTGCGCAGGTCCTGTGGCGGGAAAGGAAGGGAGCCAGCAGGAGCCTGTGCAGCAGCAGCAGTGCCTCCCTGGAACCCGATAGCGCTGAGCCAGTTGAAAGGCTGATTGGCTCAGCTGGGGTGTGACCCGGAGGAGACGAGCTAAATGGGAACAGCGGCAGGCTGTTCCCTCTCTAGTCCGCCTGGCTCATAAAAGAGCGGGGCCTCGTGTGTTGGCTGGCACCATTGCCGTTGCCGGCTTCCCCACCCACCCACACCTGGTAATAGTAGATCTCGCAGTCAACAGAAGCCAGTCATGAGTTAACAGGTCTGGGAAGGGATTTTACCTGCCTTCTAATTGGCAAGAAAGGGGTGGGCAGGGTTTTCTCCTTCCTCATCGCAAGACAGTAGTCCCTGTGTAAATAAGTTGAAGTATTTATTGGCATGCTCTCATGGTAGAATTGTATAGTTTATGTCACAACTTCGTGGAGCATGATAGGCATTAGGCTGGATCAATTTGGGAGGGAGAGCAGGATTGGGCTCCCCGCTTCCCTGCGATGAGATCCCCTTAAGGGATCTGGGTGGGTGTGGCACCAAGACCTGGCCGGTATGGTGGCTGCAAGCGTGCCACATCCAGGGTGGAGAAAAGGGTTCATGTTAGCAGTCTGCACCGTGGTGGGCCTCTGACCCTTCCACCCACCAGCAGTGCTCCTGGCAGGCAGGTCAGGAAGGAAAATCAGACAGCAGTCGGGCTGCCTGATGGCGGGATCCACGCCCTATGGCTCTGCCAATCCTATTCAAAATTAATAAAGTTGTGGCCAGTTTAATAACCCATTTATGTTGGTGTCTCTGGTTTGTTTCTTTCATCCACCACATGGACACAATTAGATGATGCGCCACACAACTTCAGACATGGTGTCACTGAATGTTTTTGATGGGTCTGTGCTGTATTTTCAAGTAACTGCCCTGTATTCAGGGAGGAATCCTGAAAGTGTGTGTGATGCCAAGGTTAATATTTTGCTGTCCCTTCAATGCAGTACCTTTATCAACTCTTGGGCAACCCCCCCCCCCAACACCCAGCATCTCTTCCTGCACAGATGGTCATCCCTGCTAGAAAATCCAACCAACACTGAGTAGAATCTTCAATGTGAAAGGGAAGACTGGTTCACACATGGATGTTTATCACAAAATTACTATGTGACTCACATGTGTGAATGAGGCAACCCAGATCAAATGCAAAATGAAACTTTCATATTGCTTTTTCATCCATTTGGCTTCAGGGCATCAAGTGGTGGGTGGTTAAGACTTGTTTGTTCTGCCAGGCTTTTAGTTTGTTTTAAATTCCACCCTGCTGAGTGGGTATATTTTAAGGCTCTGCTGTCTTTTATAATGATGTTCGTTTTTCTATATTATGCATTTTTAATGTTAGAAGCTGCTTTGGAGGCCCTTTGGAGGCCTGAAAGGCAGGGTATAGATAATGTCATAAATAAATTAAAAGAAGAGGTGTTAAATAGTCAAATGATGTGTATGCACGTATGAACTGGACCCCAGGGAAACTCACTAAATACATTTTAGGGAGCCTGTTGCTCCACCTGTTACCTTCTCTCCACCGGTTACCACCTGTTACCTTCTCTAGGTTCTGGACCAGATGTATTTATCTTTTATTTCTGGCTTGACCACAAATGTAGCAACCTGATGACACTACTTACTACAGGTGGCTAATCTCCCTACATTTGTAAAGGCAGTTCTCTTGCCCCTACAGGGAAAGGATAATATTTCTAAATTAAAAATTGGGTCATTTGTTATCATGATTGGTGATTGCATTTGTTTTTCATTGGGAATGTTAGAACTGGGGGCAGGTGGTTGTGATTGATGAAACACATGTTTTATGCCATAGGACACATGGTATGAGTTCCGAGTTCTGGCTGTCATGCAAGACCTCATCAGCGAACCCAGCAATATTGCTGGTGTATCCAGCACAGGTAAGGGTTTTCTTCACCTCCCATCAAGCTTTTTCATCAACCAAATCTAATCTATGCAAAGGCCCTGTTCCAGGTTCCATTCTCTTGTGAGACAACATTATCACAAGGAGCAGGGCCTTTGTGTTGTGATCCCAAAGCTTTAGAATACTCTCCTTTGAAAAGCTTGTTTGTTGTTTCCCCTGGCCTCTTTTCAGAAACAGGTTAAGATATTCTGCCAGGTATTTGGAAGTTGAGAACATTTTCCTGTTGCTCCTGCTGTCAATTTTTATTTCATTAGCCACTTATTAACATTGTTTTGATTGGATGTGTGTGTATTTTTTAAATGTACTCCACCATGTGAACCTATATGGAAAGGTGGTTTATAAATATTGTTAATATAGAGAGGTGTTCTACACTAGTTTTTCTATCCCTCTTTGGACATGACCAACTTGAGTCTAGGCTGCTTTCTTATACAGCTGTATGTGCCAAGTGAAGTCCCTGCTGTTTAATCAAGATTTCTAGTGTTGTAGGTTTGAAACCACAGAGTGAGCTTTACTCTCTGCTGTCCTTTTTCAAATATTTATTTTGCTTGTACTCTCTCTATTATAGGAAGGCAGTCACTACAGTTTAAATTAAATTAATAATATGAGCCCCAAAGTACAAGTAATGCAGCTCTCTATGATAATAAGATTCAGAGCAGTTCTGCACTTTATGCAGGATGAGATGCAGAATTCTGAACAGCACCATTGTGGTGTGTATATTTGTGCCATATACTTGAATGCTCCTCCACATAAAAAGTTCCCTGCATGTAGTAAACTAGCATTATAGCTGAATTAAACTTTTATCTCCTGTTTGCTAGTTTACTATATGCACCGAAGATTTTTTTCCCAGCAGGAATCATTCAAGTATATGACCCCACCACCTGTAGTCTGAAGTGCTATAGTCCAGAATTCTATACCTCTGCCTGTGTAACATGCAGAAGGGCTCTTGTCCTAACCTAGTGGTCCTTGTTTATTAATTCTAGGTCTGTATGTAGGTATACAATATCTAAAGCAGTAAGAGTCCTTGCTTGATCATTTTCAACACTTTTTCATATGATAGTTGAACTGCTGTTGTGAATGGTCACTGTGTGTATTTTGCATTCACTTAAGCTCTAACTTTATTGTCACAGACTAAATTATCTTGCATTTTATTTCCATCTGCTTTTGGCATTTGTACTTTCCCCCCCTACAGTGTAACTTAAGCTTATTACCCCCTCCCACCACACACACACACACACACACACACACACACACAGTCTGTCTGTCTGTCTGTCTGTCTTTCTTTCTTTCTTTCTTTCTTTCTTTCTTTCTTTCTTCGAGTTTTTTTAAATCCTCCAGATCTCTTAAGGGAGGGTCTGTAACTCGGTGCACATGCTTTGCATGCAGAAGGTTCCAGGTTCAATCCCCAGCATCTTTAGGTAGGACAAGGAATCCTGCCTGAAACCTTGGAGAGTCACTGCTGGTCAGTGTCAACATGGTCTGGCTCAGTATAAGGCAGATTTCTGTGTTCCTAAAGAGAGAGAAACCGTGCGTGTGTGTGTGTGTGTGTGTGATTATCTTGAGATACAGAGAGAGGGGTGGTTCTGGCCCCACCTATTTCTGGTTCACAGCCCCCAAGGGACTACCTCTGAGGGTATGCAGCCCTTAATGGAATGTTACATATCTACATATCTACGCACACATACAGAGAGTGTGCTGAGAATAACAGAGAATAACACTTCATGCATCTGATGAAGTGGACTCTAGTTCATGAATGTTTATGCCATAATAAAGTTGCCACAACACTCATTCTTGTTTTGTCACACCGAGAATTGTTTGAAGTTGTGAATATTGTCCAATGTCATATAAAATCCTTCAAAAGTAGTACAGCATGGCAACATTGGTCATTTTCACATGAAACCTCCTCAGATGAGGATTTACTCTAGCTGAAGTGGCAGTTTCCCTCCAGCGCTTGTGTCAAAGCACAAACACTTACAGCCGCATCCTAACAGGTCCTCCTGTTCTCTGTTTCTCCAAGACATATTTCCACAGCCAGACCTGACAGATGAGGGCTTGGCCCGGCCTGTGCTGGCGGGGATAGTTGCCACCATTTGCTTCCTCGCTGCTGCCATCCTGTTCAGCACTCTGGCTGCCTGCTTTGTCAACAAGCAACGGAAACGGAAACTCAAGCGCAAAAAAGGTGAGCCCATCTTGGCCAGTTTGGGTAATAACCTTTTTGGGATGAAGATGGGCAGACCATCTAAAGTATGATGGAATACTTATAGAATCATAGGATAGTAGGGTGGAAGGGGCCTACAAACCCATCGAGTCCAACCCCCTGCTCAATGCAGGAATCCAAGTCAGAGCATCCCTGACAGATGGCTGTCCAGCCTCATCTTGAATGCCTCCAGTGTGGGAGAGCCCACCACCTCCCTAGGTAATTGGTTCCATGGTCGCATTGCTCTAACAGTCAGGAAGCTTTTCCTGGTGTTCAGCCGGAATCTGGCTTCCTGTAACTTGAGCCCATTATTCTGTGTCCTGCACTGGGATGATGGAAAAGAGATCCTGGCCTTCCTCTCTGTGACAACCTTTCAAGTACTTGAAGAGTGCTATCATATCTCCCCTTAGTCTTCTCTTCTCAAGGCTAAACATGCCCAGTTCTTTCAGTCTCTCTTCATAGGGCTTTGTTTCCAGTCTCTTGATCATTTTCGTTGCCCTCCCCTGAACCCTCTCCAGTTTGTCTGCATCCTTCTTAAAATGTGGTGCCCAGAACTGGACGCAGTACTCCAGTGAATTGATATGAATTGTTGTGTGTGCATGTCAAAAAAGTGTATCTTAGGAACTGTAGTATGGCAGCATGCTATGGGCCATGGCATGTGTCACTACATAGTGTCCCCCTCTCTGGCTGTTTTCATATGCCCTACTATTTGCCCTAGAATTGGTATAGAGCTGCTGGAGCAGGTCAGAGAGGCTGCAGTGAGAGCAGCTTGGGTGTGAGTAGCACGAGCAGGAGCTATGGAAGAGGCACCTCCATCTGCCAAAGCCCAGATCTCCTCCTTGCCTGCCAGTTGCCCCAGGCTATGCCATTCCGCTACCAACCTCCTCCTCCTTGGATTCTCTTTCTAGTATCCCCTCATCGTGCCCACCATCATCACCCAGATTTAAAATAAATCAAACAAGAAGAAGAAAAAAAACCCCTCTGTTGGTTACTCGAGAGAAATAACCTCAGTTGACTAGTTGGATACAGAAAGGATACAGCCAAGCCATGAGTGAAAAAGAAATGTTGAGCAAGGGCTGGATACTAACCTACATGATTATTTTCTTCAGACATTATTAGTTTGTTGATAGAAATCAAATCCAAACTTTTGCACTGATTGGTTTGGGAAACAGTAACTAAAAGGTTAAAGAGACATCATTCCACAAGAATCAGCATTGCAAATGGGATGTTTACATTTACATCAGAAAGTAAAGGGTTCAACCAACCAACATCAGGACATGCACAGAAATGGTGGGATTTAGATGCTTAGTCATGCAGAGCCATGAAGGTGCAGAACATAGCTATAAACTTGGATTTCAATAACAAAAATGCTAATGTTCGTTAGATAGCCATCCATGCCACATATGGACATTATGAATATAATAGATTCTACTAATGAGCTGCTTAATTTTGAGTTTCAGTGGCATCCCTTGGA
Organism: Heloderma suspectum; assembly: GCF_057233095.1. Classification (NCBI taxonomy): domain Eukaryota; kingdom Metazoa; phylum Chordata; class Lepidosauria; order Squamata; family Helodermatidae; genus Heloderma; species Heloderma suspectum. Next base: position 13,135,518 of record NC_139463.1, read on the forward strand.
GCATCTAGACAGGATGGCAGGAGATCTGCAACTGCATGTCCTGTATTTTTTTAAAGGGCTAAATGCAACTGTGGGGTATTGAAATCAGGCCATAGTGCCATATGTGTGTATGTTGATCTTTCCCTCCCTATGCCTTTTTTCTGATCCTAATTACCCTCATAGAATACGTGTAACAGTACATTTTGCTCCACGGGTCAAATGGCAGCTCCAGAGGTACATTTGGAATGGGAAACTGGCGTGACATGGATCCATTGAGGATCTTCCTGTCTCATGCCTCATTTGATATAGAAAATACAGTGCCTCATTCAATGTTGTCCTTGCATCCTTTTAGTGATCTCTTCCCTCTCCCCTTTTTTATTCTTTTACAGACCCTCCTCTCTCAATAACCCACTGCAGGAAGAGTCTCGAGTCTCCGTAAGTATCTCTGCATTATAGGTGCCACCCAAGCCATCATTAGAGGACTCTACCACATTATTTTGTTGAATGAGTATTTAGCTACACTATTTGCTCTTCCTTGCCCCAACAATGAATACCATTGGGGGAATAGCTCCTTCCTATTTCAGGGGAGCTCCCTTTCACTCAATCATTTTTTAAACAGTTTTCTACCAGTGTTATGCAGACTCAGGATGCTATTAATACAAAGGGATCACACATTGGGTTGGTTCACACATAACAGCAAGCCACAATAAAATAATAATAATAATGACAACAACAACAACAACATTCTAGGTTGTGAATGAGGTAGAATATTAACACACTGCTGGCCAATCACTCCTGCACAAGTGGAAGCAGCTAAACAACCGATGGACCTTCCAACCCTGGGTTATTTTCTGTGATGTGCAAACCAAAAACTCTGGCTTGTCTCTTCCCTAACAAGCCAGAGTTCCTGTTTTGCATGTCATGGCAAATGGCAAACAACCCAGGCATGGAGCATCCATGGGTTGTTTTAACTGCTCCAGCTCACAGCGGGGGCAATCTTGTTCATGACAATCTGCATATTTTTTAAAATGTGAATTGCTGTTATGTGTAAACCAGGTAATTGTTTAGGCTGTTTTGACTTTGTAACAAAAAACAATATTTTTTTTAAAACCTTATTTTTTCCAGAGGCTTGCTTGTTCTTTTTACTAGCAGTTAAAGCTTTCTGATTTTTTGTGCCCAGCCAGCTTCTGTTTCAGCTGTGGTGCTAAGGAAATTTCAGGTGGCAGGCTCCCTCTTTATGACCCATTCATCTTTCTTTCATTCCTGTGGTCCAGGTTGTCCTCTGGCAAGGTGAGTCCTGAGAGCATCCGCACACTTCGGCCCCTTTCTGAATCCTCCGATGACCAAGGTCCACCTGGCAAGCGGATGTTGAGCCCCAGCAAGGAGAAGGAGCTGTCCCTTTATAAGAAGACCAAGCGGGCCATCAGCAGCAAGAAATACAGTGTTTCCAAGGCTGAGGCGGAAGCCGAGGCAACCACCCCCATTGAACTCATCAGCCGTGGGCCGGATGGCCGCTTTGTAATGGACCCTTCAGAGATGGAGCCCTCGCTCAAGACTCGCCGGATAGAGGGCTTCCCCTTTGTGGAGGAGACTGACATGTACCCAGAGTTCCGCCAGTCAGATGAAGAAAACGATGACCCTGTGATGCCTGCCTCTGTGGCAGCCCTCAAGTCCCAACTGACACCTCTTTCCTCCAGCCAGGAGTCTTACCTTCAGCCACCAGCATACAGTCCCAGATTCCATCGAGGCCTGGAAGGGACAGGTGCCCTGGAAAGCCGCCTCCAAGCCACTGGTCAGGCCAGGCCTGCAGCCCCCAGGCCATTCCACCATGGCCCATATTATGGTTACCTCAGCAGCAGCAGCCCCGGGGAGATGGACCCACCGCCTTTCTACATGCCAGAGGTCAGCCCTCTCAGTTCTGTCATGTCCTCCCCTCCTCTGCACCCTGAAGGGCCCTTTGGCCATCCTACCATCCCCGAGGAGAATGGAGAGAATGCTTCCAACAGCACACTGCCTCTGACCCAGACTCCAACAGGGGGCCGGTCCCCTGAACCATGGGGCAGGGCTGAGTTCCCTTTCAGCGGCCTGGAGTCTTCACCCATTATGTTTCCTCACCAGCTCCACCAGTGCGAAATGGCTGAGAGCATGCAGCCAAAGGCCAGTCTTCCTAGGGGCCCACCACCTTCCTCCCTCCAGGTCCCTGCATCCTACCCTGGCATTCTGGCCCTGGAGGCACCAAAGAGTTGGACTGGCAAGTCACCAAGCAGGAGCCAACCTTCTGTGCCCACCGCCACCAAATGGCAGGACAAACCTATGCAACCAATGGCGAGTCAAGGGCAGCTAAGACATACCAGTCAAGGCATGGGCATACCTGTGTTGCCTTACCATGGGCCGTCCGAGTCAGTCAGCCACAGTGGCACAAGCACATTCGGCCTGGACACCAGGTGGTACGACCCCCAACCTAGACCTCGGCCCAGCCCTCGGCAAATCAGGAGGGCTGAGCCCAGTTTACATCAGGTGGTGCTACAACCTTCGAGGCTTTCCCCCCTGACCCAAAGCCCCCTCAGCTCCCGTACCAGCTCCCCAGAGCTGACAGCACGTGCCAGACCGCGACCAGGCCTCATCCAGCAGGCGGAGATGTCCGAGATCACTCTGCAACCTCCGGCGGCGGTCAGCTTCTCCCGCAAGTCCACTCCATCAACAGGATCTCCTGCCCAGAGTAGCCGGGGAGGGAGCCCCAGCTTCCGACCTGCCATGGCCTTCACCTCTTTGGCCACTAGCTACCCCCCTTCTCAGTGCCCCTCCCTGCCTGTGGAGCCCATGGACGTCTTTGGACAAATTCCCTCACCGAGGAGGTCTGGGGAGGAGATTCTTAGGCCAGAGCCAACACCGACAACAAGTTCAGGGTAAGTGTTTGTGTGGAAATTGCCTGCTTCCCTTTTACCCAGCCCTCTTTTCCCTCCCCACCTCACCTGCTCCCATCCCTTCCCACAAGTTCTTCCCCTGTCACCATCAACTGAATCCTTAGGGTTTGTCTAGGCACACTGCAGCATCCTTTTTGGAGATGACCTCCAGTTGCCATTTCTAGGCTTTCCCCCCCTCTCAGTCAAGTTTGTATTGCTGGGCCACCCCCTGCCAATGTGTCACTGCTCACCTCAGTAGGTTAGATCAACGGAGTGCCTTACCTTTGGGATGGACTGTGATTGTGTGTTGTTCGTTAGCAGAAGGGTCCGCTTTTACCCCTCACAAGAAATAAAAATCGAGGCTTGCTTTTGGTTTGGGAGTTGTGTGCGGGGATGAACAAAGAGGGTCCAATTGTCTACAAATTACAGGTTCAGGTGGGTTTTTTGTGCTGGGTAAATGAACCCAGAAATTACCAGTATTTTCCTCTTCTAGTTCCTGGCTGTTTACTTTCCTTGGACATTAAGGCCTTGAGGCTGCTCTTTGCCTTCTTCACCTCCTTTCTCCCCTGAGAGTGTTTGTCATCCACCATGAATGAAACATGGCCACACAAGCTGCCTTTTTCCACATCATCTCCAAAAGGGGTGCTGCAGCCCCCCAAGACTTGGGCATGGCAAGAGAACAAGACATTAGCCACATGACCAACTTGTAAGGAGAGGACAAAAAACAAAATCCACCCCAAACACACAGAAGTCAAATCAGGAAGCGGCCAGCATTCTCGGATCCTGTCCATGAAAGAGATTGCAGCTGGCCTTTTCTCCAGAAGCTGGTTTTCCAGGTACCAGGGTTGCACCAGGCAAAGCGTCTCTTTCTTTCTGTCTCTTCCTTCTTTCCCCCACACCTCTGCCGTTCACAGCACCTGTAGGCGTGTTTTCTCCTTCCATCCTTTTGTCTTTGTTGAAACAATTTTTTTGTTCTCCATGTAGTTGAGCTTGGCCCCTCCCTCTTTTGATCCCTGACCCTGTGGAAATGAGTGATTATTGGCTTGAGGCAAACACGTGTAGCTCAGCAAGTGATTAATGGCTTGATGTAAACACGTGTAGATCAATTTGGATCAAGAAGAGGGGGAGTGAATTGATAGGGTGGGGTGTTAGAATGTGTGGTCAGCCTGATATGTGAGCAAGTGCTGGTTACTGCTGCTAGGGTCGCTGTAGAAAAAGCTGCAACATTTGAGTGTAGCATGGAAGGCTAGCTTTCACCCCCTTGCAATGCCCCCTTGCATTTCACCTACACTCTCTGGTACCTGGAAGCTCTTAATGCTTTAGAAACCCATTCAGCATGATTATTGGTTGCTGCTTTCAGGAGATTGGACCCATGGGACAAGAGAGATGTATTTGCACTAAAAGGCTGAGAAACCATAACTACTAAAAAAATGAAAGCAACCTTGATTACCTAGATAACCTGCAACCTAATGGATCCAAGGCACGCTAAAAAAGCCCATGTATGGAGAAATCCTGGGACTCTCAAGAGGGCATGCTTACACGATACAAAATATCAATTTTCCTAACACTTCAGCTGCCATGGCTTCCCCCAAAGATCCACGGGAATTGTAGTTTTTTAAAATGCGGAATACTTTCTGTTAGAGATCCTTACCCTGCCCCCACCCTTTCACAAGTGGCTCCAGACATCTTAGGGCCCCAGGCTGAAAATCCAACTGGCCCCTACCCTGGTGATAAAAATGTCGTAATAAACTCGAATAATTGACCATTTGCTGCCCTTTAATGGTACTGCAAAACATGCGTCCCCTTGCTTAATGATGGAGCTGGCCTTACCCTCCTCAAGGAACTACAATTTCCAGGATTCCCTGGGAAGAGGAAATGAGTATTGAACTAGTTTAAGTCTGTAGTGTAGATATGCCCTTGGTGATAGCACCCTGTTGTCTGTGCTTTGAAGCCGTGCCTTCTATACGCTCTAGTCATCCTTTCTTTTGTTTCTGTTTCTTTCCCCCTTTCTTTTTTCCAGCATTGTTTGTTTGTTTTTGTGTTTTGATTTCTTTCCCCTCACTCTTCCTTTGGATTTTTTTTTTTCCTTTTGACTTGCTGATGTCTTGTGGAGCTTGGCTCCTTGAGGGTGTTGATAACTGCTTTGTTTTTGATTAATCTCAGCTATCTGGGCAGTGTTGTCAAGACAAGCTACTCCTCAGCTCAATAGGTAAGGGTGATCAATGTCTGAAAGGATGGTGCTGGGCTGTGGGGCGTGGTTGGGGAGAGGGGCATGGGAGGGGATACCAAAGGGGCTTTTTCCAATAACATATATATATATATTTTTCCTTTAAAGGGGAATAAGGTATTGCAAAATCCAGGACAAACCTTTGCACATTTAGGCGCTGTGGCTTTTGGGTTTCCCCATTCTTCAATACATTTCCCTTTTGTCCATGCAGAAATGTATTTCTGTATAGACACAAATGAAAATATTTGATGCAGCGGTAACTATTGCAGGAATAGTCAAGGAGATGGGTGTCAACTGGAGAGGGCAATGGTGTAGCTAAGCATTGTTAGGTTATGAGTTCCAATACTAATGTTATTATTTACTTATTACATTTATATACCACTGCTCTTGGAAGCTTAAAATATAAAATAAAGGGTTACAGTCTACTAGAACTTCTCCCCAAAGCAAAAGGAATAGGGAGAGAAGATGAAAATAAGACATTTCGGGTACCATGTCATAGACAATGCTTACATAACATTCGGGTGGAATGGCTGCTGATGGAGGCAGTTATGGAACAGGAGTCCCTGCTGGGCTGATGGGGGAAGACTTGCTCTCTCACCTTTCTTTCTGAAGCAACCAGGTGGGAGGGCCAGAGATGGAGACATTTCTGGGCTGGAAGTAGCCAACTTTTGCCCTGGATTTGCAGGATATTTCTTGAGACATCCCTTCCTTCGGTACTAGATTTCTCCTGGATGGAGTCTGTTTCTATAGTATCTTTAGGGTGAGCAATTGCCTTAGCAGCTGCATTTACCACAAAACAGGGGAACAGAATAGTATAAATTATTTTCTTGCCAGATTTATCCATCATGTGTTATAAATCTTGTAAAGCATTGTGAAATTTTGTAAGTACGGCAGTATAGAAATCTTTTAAATGCATACCCTATTCCTCCTATACAATAATAAAAATAAGGCTAAAATAAATTTTTGTTCATGTATGACATGTTTAGAAGAGGAGAAATCTAGCCAAAATTAGATATATAATACTATAACTTTTTAATTCCATCATATCACCAGTTAACTTAAGAAGGATGTCCCTTTCTCTCTCTCATTCAGAGCCAAACTACACATTATGTTAAATACATAGCTAGTAGCTGTTTCTAAACCCTATACCAACATGGTGGTGGTGGATTTCCAGTAAATTCTTGGTAGGGGAGGAAAGTATTAAATCTTCCTTCCCCACAGAGGGGTGGGGGATAAAAATCAGACCACCACCTCCCAACTGTAAAAAAGAAAAAGAAAGAAAAGATATAGCTTGGCTCTCATACTTACAGTTTCATATGCAGTGTGTGTGAGAGAGTGTTTTTAAATAGCAGCTGTGGGAGAATCCTCATCCAGACTGAGACCATGACATGGTGAAGGGGGGTTCACCCTTTCCCTCTTGTGCCACATTTCTGAGAAAAATAAGGCCCCCAAATGCTATTTGCCCCAGAGATGCTTCATTAATGGACTCCCTTAGCAGTTTCTGGAGTAATTTTTATCTGGACCGTGATATGAGGGGAAAGGATTAACTCCCTTCTCCACCTGTGCCATCTGGATCAGGGCCCTCTCACAGTTGCTATTAAAACACACATTCACACATATGCAAATGCGAAGATCTGTTTAATGTAACTTGTAGTTTGGCCCTCACACATGCATTCTTTTAGGGCTTCTTTCACACATACACTTCCAGCTCTGTCCGGGCTCAGAAATCCAGACCACCCTTGTCCGCTTTTCTTGATGAGCAGTTTCACTTGAGGATTCTGTATCAATCTCTCTCCATTTCTGGTACAAACTGAACCCTATTTCTCAAAGTCCCTTGTGCCTGCACTGCAACTTGTGAGGTATTGAGGGGGGAAAGCAGGTGGGGGAAGGCCTCATTCCTCTCTAAATGCTGGCCCTCAGTACTGCTGTTTGACTTTTGCCACACTCCAGCCTTCCACGTCAGAAGGAGAAGGGGGAGCTGAGTGCTCAGGAGAAGGGGAGGCTGAGAGCTTCCCTCTTTCTCCGTTGTGACTGCATTGTCACTGTGAGGTACCAAGGAAAAGCAGGCAGGAGTAACAATGCTGAGAAAAATAGAGGCCTCATGAAACCCTTTGGGGACCCTACTGGTAACACCTTCATTGCTCTCAGTATCTTGGCTATCAACAAAATGGTATTTGTGGGCTTCAGTTGCATCTGGATGCCATTTGGTGACTTCTGAAGCGATACAGAGTCTGGGCCAACAAATTGTCTTCTCTTCAGCCTGCTCCTTCTTTGCCCAGGAGAGGGGATGGAAAGGAAGCCTTCCTGCCCCTTTGAACTGAGGGTGGCTTGTTCCCTCATGGGTTGGTGGATGGGAGAGAAGAAAGCCTTCGTGGAACTCATGGCTAATGCTTCAGAAGCGTGATGCCTTTTCCACCTCAATGGAATGTGGTGGGGAAGGAGAGAATAAATGGTAGCCGGCTTGTTCCCTTAAAGCTGGCTTGCTTTAATGGGAGACAAAGAAAGCCTTCTTGGGATGTGGTTTGTGCATCAGGAATTGGCTTGTTCCCTGGCATAGGGAAGGGGGCAGCGGGGGGGGGGGAGCCACCTGGGTGCTCTCCATCACCCCCCCAGTTGACTGTGGATAGTTGCTCACTCAAGCTGTTGCTTAGCAACGTGATGCCTGGGTCTCTCTCTGTGTGTAATGGAATCTTCAGAAGGGAGTGAGTATGAAACATCCTTCCTCTCTTCATCTAGAATAGGAACAGCCAACTGGTGCCCCAAGGCTGATGCTGAGGGTCGACATCATTGGGCACCTACCAAGGCCCCACTGCTGCTGATCCCTGGAGCTCCCTGTCCTTGCTTTTCCTCTTTCTTGCTGTCAGTGCCTATTCAGTTGTTCTCTCAAAGCAAGTGAGAAGCAACAGGCACGAGCATAGGAAGCCACAGCCTCTGCTTGCCTTGCATTCTCCCTCTGGGCAGCTCTGCAGGTTGGCCTCAAAGTGGGAGAGGTGAAGTGAATGAGCGGCGGAAGCAGCAGTGAAGAGGAGGTGGGCCAACAACTTGTGAAAGACCCCACTGACAGCATTTTGCCTGCCTGTGTCCACACAACCCTGGAACCAGCATTGTGATGTCCCACGGGCGTCTGACACTGAGTAACTCCTCATTCCTGAACCACCCCCACCACCCACCGACTAGGCTGACATGGGAGAAAATGGCTGAGATAAAAAGACACAGGCAAAGGGTTCTTTGTCACAATGTGTGCACCAGCTCAGTGTGAGTAGCAACAAAGGGCTTTGTCAGAGTTCTCTCCTTGTGTATCTCAGCTTCTGGCTGTCATGCATGAGGCAAAACACAGTTAAATAAGAGTGAGCGACTGAACTGGTGGGGTTTGTGTTTGCGTTTGTGTGGGGCTGGCCCTTCAAATCTTGCTCAGGTGATGTTCCAACCCCAGCCAAAATGGGGAGGGGGGGAGAGAGAAAGAGAAGTAAGGTCCCAGAAAGAAGTCCAGGGAAGCAAAAAAAAAAAAGTCAGTGAGATACAGGGGGCTAGTTCCTCAGTTAACAGCACCTGGGACTGCAGTTTGCATAGTCACCAGCACAGGTAAATAATGGGTTGGTACTTTGGCTGAGAGAGAGAGAGAGAGAGAGAGAGATCTGGAAAATCTTAGGCCTAGTTCACACAATGAGCAAGTGGAATGGTAGCATTGTCCCTGGATTCTTCAGACCGCACGTGGACATCATGTGATTTTATTCTTTTAACTTGGGAAAAGCATCCAACCTCCTTGCATAGAGAAAACCCAGATGACAGGAGGAAAATGTTCTAGCCACACCTTCTCCCTTATAGAGAGATCTGTCTGTGAAGGAATCCCCCTTGGCTGTTGTTTGAAGTGATACAGTCTTGGAACAGCTTGCCACCTCATCTGCAGCTTGTGTGAACTAGTCCGTGGGGAAATTGCTAATTGTTTCCAGAGAAATCCTTTAGTGGCTCTACAGGGGGGCAGTGATGGGTTTTAATGATGTCATCAAGCTCATGCATACTTTGGGCTTGGAGGCATGAGTTTCAGTATGGAGTATTACAACTCCCTCCACAAATTCTTCTTCAACACAGATTTGACCACCGACCCAGCTATGCCGCATGCCAGACATCTGGTTGTGTGTGTGTGTGGGTGGGGGACCTCCCTCCATTGCTAGGTATTTAAAAGATTTGTGCCCCAGGTCCATAGGACACTAATCTGTATAAATTGTACCTATGATAATTTATATATATGTATATATATGCAAATTTAGAAAATTATTAGGATTTATTTAAATTTCACAGAAGACAGTACCTGCCAATTTCCCATCCAAATCACACCAAATTAAATACATTCTTTAATTTGCACCCTGCCCCCAGATCGTCCTAAATAAGTAATTCCTCTTCAGTTACAATTAATGTGAAATAGCTGTGGACAGGTGTGAAAAAGTGTACAAAAAAGAGTGGCTGGCAAGTTTTTTTTCATGATCCCTTTCACACACCCACATTCAATTAAGCTTAGAAAAAAGCTTCCACTGGCACCAATTGATGTTTATTCCCCCACTCCCCTAGGCATAATTGTCATACAATATGTGAAATGTTACATACTAAGATAAATTATGTAAATACTTATGTAAATACTTTCATAATTATTTGTGTATTTTTCTGCATGACAAAAAAAAAATTCACATCCGTCTGTGAGCGGACGACAGAACCTAAGGTGCCTTACAATCCGCGAAACACAGACAGAGCGTACTTTACACAGCCCGTACATTGCTAGGCCCATGTCCCACATATCCTCCTGCAGTACCTTAACTGGAGGTGAGGTATAGAGCGCTGCCTTTTATAAAGACCTAATTGTGCAAATGGGAGGCAGTCCCAAACCATCTAAAGATCAAAAACAGTGCTTTGAATTTGTGCTCGGAAACAGTTCAGCAGCCAATTATTTTTATTTCTGTCCTGGCTTTCAGGACAAGCCATTACAAACTCTCTAAGGAAAACTGAAGATGATATCAGCTGATGTGATGCTATTGAAACAGCAAGCTCAGCCAGTACCTGAGCTGCCACATTCCGCACCAACTGAAGTGTCCAAACACACTCTTCAGAATGCATTGTAGTACTCTAATCTCATTTACCCACATGTGTTTCATGTTTAATCTCTGCAGCATCATGGTAACATCATGTGTGAATGAGCCTTCACAGATCAAATATTACAGACAGAGCTTTCACATCCACTCAAAGGCAGTGCCATTCAACGGAGCCTATTGGCTCACACATCCAGCTGCCACTAATTAAATGATGTGCAGGCGTGTATGAACTGGCCTTATAAGATTTAGAGCAGCCTTCTCCAAACTGGTGCCCTTCAGATGTTTTGGACTACATTTCCCAGTATTCCTGACCATTGGCTGGGGCTGATGGGAGTTGAAGTCAAAGACATCTGGAGGGCACTAGGTTGTGGAAGGATGATTTAGAGCAATAGCAGTTGATGCTTAGGATGACAACATGGCATGGCCATCCACCATTCCAGTGGCATTTCATGAATTGGTGCAGTTGGATATGTAGTTGGGATCTGGGCAACTAGGCTGCATTTCACAAGGCCCTTTTATTTTAGAGCAAGTTTGTAACTTGTGGGATTTTCTAAAGTAAGGCCTGGCTTGCATATGCAGTGAACTGAGGTGGTACAATTGTTTGTATCACTTCGGATTGTAGGTGAGGAAAACTGCTATATTTAGGGATGTCAGAGAATCCCGCCACGGATCTTGGGGAGGCCGAATGCCAGCGCATTCGGCCCCCCGAAATCGGTGGCGGAACGGTCTGCCCTCCCCGCCCCCCCAGGACGAGACTTACCTGGGGCGGATCTTCCTGGCGGCAGCGGCTCCGGCAGCGGGGCAGCGGCTGCAGCGGCCGGTCTTCCAAATAGCGGTCTGCTACGCTATTTGCGTTCCCCTTATTTTCTCCGTCTTGGTCTACGTAAATCTTGACGTAGACTAAGATGTGCCAAAATAAGGAATTGCAAATAATTGCAAAATAAGGAATTGCAAAATAAGGAATGCAAATGGCGGCGGCTGTGGCCGCCGCCATTTGCATACATGTGTTGTTGTTTTTTTAAGTCTGCTGTGATAGCCTATGTAAACATTTACATAGCCTATCATGGCTGACTGCAGGGACGCATTTGCATCCCTGCTAGCCAGCGGCCGGATGTCCAGCTGCCGGCGGAGCCGGCCAGCAGCTCCGCAGAATTCCTGCAGAGCACAGCCGGCCGGCCAGGATTCTGGGGGGGGGGAGGACCGGAGCGCCTCCCCCCCCGTCCAGGATTCTCGGGGGAGGGACGGAGTGCCTCCCCCCCACCATCAACATAATCCGCGAAAGGTAAGTGCCTTTCGTACATCCCTAGTTAGAGGTCTGGCGTAGCTCTCTCCCCGCTATTCTGATTTTCTGCTTGGAGGGAGTTTTTACACATAAGAAAAAAGCATTAAAAAAAGAGATGGTACCTCACCTTCATTCCAAAGTGGTACATCCAATTGGGAAGGGTCCATAGCTCAATGAAAGAGCACATGCTTTGCTTGTGGAAGTGCTTGGTTCAATCCCAGGCATTTCCAGGTAGGGCTGGAAAAGACTGACTGAAACCCTGGAGAGCTGCTGCCAGTCATTGCAGGAGACAGCATTGAGCTGAATGGACCAGGGGTCTGACTTGGTAGAAGGCAGCTGCCTAACTTCCACCATGGGGCTCTCCCACCTCATTTCTGCCTAATTCTGCTGAATGTGTATGTCCAGCCGAAGGGCCAAGCTACACCTTATGTTAAATGCATAGTTTACTAATGCATTAAAAAAAATTATGAAAAGCAGCCACTGACTAGCCTGATGAAGATTGGGTCCATGGTGCAGAAGGAAGGCTGGGGTAGCCCTTTCCCCTATGCCACATCCCAGTGGGAATCCTCCCCTCAACCCACCCTGCCAACTGCTATTTGCCCCACTAATGGCAGCATCCCTTCTGGGTGGAATAGAAGTGTCCCAATGAAAATAAATCATCCCCTGACAACAGCACAAGGGAAAAGTTACCCCCACTCCGTAGTGCAGTCTGGAGCTCTGATCCTCCTCACTGACTCCCCTGCTATTTCCTAGAAAAAGAGAGAGAGAAAAAAGAGAGAGACATGTGAAATGTGATCCCACATTTCTCCTATCATCTAGTTTAGCCCTAGGAGGCCATTGAAATATGTCTGTTTTTGAAACCGTAAATGCAGGACGTATGGCAGGTCTGTGTGTCCTGTGAGTATGACCCATTGAGAAAATTCTGGACCACAAGCCTTCTATGGCAGCCTGACAAGAGTGTGATGACAGCTCTTGTTCTTGCGGGTCTTCTAAGTGGACAGCAAAAAAGGGCCGCCATAAATGGCTGGTGGGCTGTGTTTGCCTCCAAAGGGCTGCAAGCTGTGCAGGCCCTGATTTATAGCTTGTAATGTTGATGTACTAGTAGGCTGTCCTTAAACAAGAGGGGCTGGGTAGCTTTATTGTACATGAAAGCCAGTAAAGTGAAAAACAGCTGTATACTCTGGGTTGCTTTTTGTTTTTGTTTTAACTGGCCCCATAAAGAACAGAACCAAGTGATTGCTTTACGATTTGGGATTGTAAAGTTGTCAGTGGGTGAAGGGTGGTGGTCGCTTTATGACCAGGCCACTAAGAATCACCCCCACCCCCTGTTGTATGGAGCTATAAAAATTGAAGAGGGACACAGTTTATGAGATTTGTGTATAGGCCTCAGAGCAACTTGTCAGTGTTGGAGGCATGAGCAGATTCCCTCTCTTCCAACAAGGGATGCAAGCAAATCTGTATGACTCTAGATGACTCTCTTTATGAAATGTAAAAAGTACCCCCCACCCATTGCATTCTTCCTAGAACTGGGAAAAGGATTTCAGTAGTAGGTCGTGCCTGGCAAGCTGATGCTTTTAAACTGCGGATGCCAGGTATTGAACCTGGAACCTTCTGTGTGCAAAGCATGTGCCCTATTGGTGACCTATGGCCTGGTTTGGTTTGTGTCATCATGACATTCATTTTAAACTTTTACTCAGACCTGTGTGTACAACACGCACGCACGCACGCACACGCACACTTCTGCACCTAGGCAATTCAACTTCGTTTTCTGTTTTTGCCTTTTAATTTGTAGTTCTGCGGTTTTCATCGTGGATTTGTTTTGTCTGTTCGTGTGCACTGCTTGGGATACCCTGCAGATGAAGGGTGGTTTATAGATTACAAAACAAAACAAAAACAAAAATTCTGCACCAGGAAAAGCTGGATTCCATGACCTGGCCAAATTATGCAAAGTTAACACAAGCTTGCATAATTCTCTTATGCATTCTGGTTTTGCTAGTAATGGGAAGCAACAAAAAGCTATGCAGGGAGCATTATTCTGCCCCCAACTACTGGAAATATTATTTGCCTCCCCCAGTCTGGCTTCTGGGAACTCAGTAGACATTGCTATTCTAAAGCCTATATTATCATCCATAAGGGATATAAACATTTTTCACCTTACAAGTGAAAGTTGTGATTCTCAGGAAGCCACATTCTGGGGCTAGTTCCACATTCTGTGCTTTATCTGTACAGAATCTTCGGATACACAAAGCCTGTTTATACCTAGGTTGCTGTGTCAGATAACCTGCAAGAGACCTTCTTTTCTTGCCATTAATCACACCACTGCAGTGGGAAACCCAAAAACCACAAAGCAAGTTGGTGAGCACTCACTGTATCTCACCACTGCATTCTGTCCTGCATGCTCTTCCCTTAACTGGGACGGGGCCTTTTGCTCATAGCCTTAGATGTGCCTAGGTGGGGCTGGCAAGGACTTGTATGTGCCCTGCACAGTGGTCACTCTGGTGTATTTCTTTGGAGTATGAGGACTCTTGTCTGTCTGTCTCTTTTTTGGAAGAAAACAGTTTTCCCCTTTAAAGGCTGTCCATGTGCCGGTCCTCTGCATGCATTTCACACTCGCTCTGGCTTGGAGAAGTTGTGAGTCCTCTTGTCTGAGTGCTTTTTCTCGTTTATTTTTTATCATTATTTCTTACGTTTTGCTTTCTTTCTATTTTCTCACATCATTGTTACTATTTCTCCTTCTCTTTCCTCCCCCACCTCTCCCCCCGTTCTTTTCCCCATTCCCCCTTCTACACCCTTTCCTATCAGCATGGTGAAAATCCGTTGTGTAGACCAGTTGTGCTGTACCTGCAAACCTGGTAAAGGGATGCCTTTCCCTGGTGTGTGCCCTGCTCTTTATCAGCTTCCCTGTTATCTCATTGCACTGCTGCTGGTGATGGTGGTGGAGCTGGCACGGCGTAGCAAAATGCTTGGGGTCGGGAAGGGAGCTGTCCTTGCCATTTCTCTAGCATCCTTCATTGGCTCAGCTTGCAAATTGCTATACAAGAGTACCACTCAACTATAGCTGCTTCCTGGAGTTTTGAGGTGGTTGTCTATCCTCTACAAAGGTGTCTCTATACTTTTAAAAGCTCCAAAATATGAGAGCCTCTGATCCAGTATGTAGAGCTTTCTCACTGAGATAATACCGTGCTCATTGCACCCTCCCAACATGATGCCTCATCCTATGGCAAAGGGCCTGCACATTTCCCTTACCTTTCTTCCTCTGTTGTGCCAACCTTCAGTCTGAAAGGAAGATGCACAGAAAGAATATCTCCTGGTTTCTGCCACTGCAAACTAATAGAGCTGCTCATTGTAGTCACCTTTTGTTGTCAGCATTGAAGAATACTGTGACAATTCCTCAGAGAGAATGGGCAAATCATGCATCTCTTCTAGGTGTTTTCTCTTCCTGTGTCTGGACGCACTGGAAGGGACCCACAGGAGCTATGACAAGCCATACTAGTTTTCTCTTGCTGTAGCCTAGTTATCACCTATGCTGAACGATTGTAAATGTGATGGCTTGGGTATAACATACTGTTTCGAAAAGTTCTGAGCCCCAAATCTACAGACTTTGGGTTCAGAGTTTATTTGTGATCTGGACACATGGCCTGTGTCAACATGCTACCAGGGGATGCGAATGATGTATAACTGAGAGGGGTGTGTATGTGTGTTTTTTGTTTTTGCAAAAAGATAAAATAATGGAGGATAAAACATAATGTTTATGTCAGGGGCGCCCTAGCGGCCTCGTTCAGTACACTCCAATAGCCAATTCAAGACACAGACGAAAGGATTCTTTTCAAGGCTTTAATCCTTTTACAACTTAATGACTCTTTCAGATGCTAATCACCAGTGACTAAGAAATGAACAGCAGAGTAGCTTTTGCTCCGGGTAGGCAGTTGGTCCCCGTTTGAAGGAGAGTCACTTGAAGACCCTGAACTTATGGGCTAGGGAGAGATCCTCCCTCTTTCCCTTGGGTCTACGGGACGCAGCTGTTGCTTGCGCGCCAAACGGGTGCTACGCCTCCTTTCCATGCCCTCCATCGCTCGTCGCTCCCTGCATCTGCGTCGAGCATCTAGCAAGCCCCTCTCCTGCACTTTCTCACTGCCAGGGTCACTATCTATCCCAGGAATGCCAGCAGGAGGAATCTCTGCCAGCTGCTGTGCCTGTGAGGGATGAGCTGGCTCCTCTCCCATGGATTGCTGATCCTCCTCAGAATCAGAACTGCTCTGGGGTTCTATCGGCTCAGTTTCCACCCTGACAGTTTAATAGTAAAGAGTGTGCCTTCTCATTCATCCCCAGACATTCCATATCTTGTGAAGCAGGGAATGAACTGCAATGGATTGGTAATTTCCTTAAATACCTTAAGAGTTTCTTCCAAAACAGTTATTTCTGACCACAGATGGAATATTGGATAAGATGCGCTATGAGAATGGTAGTTTTTTGGCCTTCATTAGAAGGTTGTACTGAGATAGATAGATAGATAGATAGATAGATAGATAGATAGATAGACAGATAGAATTTGACATGTATTCAGTATTTCTAGAACAAATAATTTTCTACATGTAGGCAATTTCATTATCCAAAATACCCAATTTTAGGGAGCAGGAAGAATAAAACACTGGCTAGAGACATTGTTCAGATGAAGTCGACTTTAGTCTACAGAAATATCTGCCAAAACGAATGTGTTAGTCTTCATAGAATCATAGAATCATAGAATAGTAGGGTTGGAAGGGGCCTACAAAGCCATCGAGTCCAACCCCCTGCTCAATGCAGGAATCCAGGTCAGAGCATCCCTGACAGATGGCTGTCCAGCCTCATCTTGAACGCCTCCAGTGTGGGAGAGCCCGCCACCCCCCTAGGTCATTGGTTCCATTGTTTTATTGCTCTAACAATCAGGAAGTTTTTCCTGATGTTCAGCCGGAATCTGGCTTCCTGTAACTTGAGCCCATTATTCCGTGTCCTGCACTCCGGGATGATCGAGAAGAGATGCTGGCCTTCTTCTCTGTGACAACCTTTCAAGTACTTGAAGAGCGCTATCCTATCTCCCCTCAGTCTTCTCAAGACTAAATATGTCCAGTTCTTTCAGTCTCTCTTCATAGGGCTTTGTTTCCAGTCCCGTGATCATCTTTGTTGCCCTCCTCTGAACCCTCTCCAATTTGTCTGCATCATTCTTAAGGTGTGGTGCCCAGAACTAGACACTATAGTCCAGATGAGGCCTAACCAGTGCTGTGTAGAGGGGAACTAGTACTTCCCAGGATTTGGAAGCTGTGCTTCTATTAATGCAGCCCAAAATAGCATTTGCCTTTTTTGCAGCCACATCACATTTTTGGCTCATATTCAGCTTGTGATGTACAACAGTTCCAAGATCCTTCTCACTTGTAGTGTTGTTGAGCCATGTATCCCCCATCTTGTAACTGTGCCTTTGGTTTCTTTTTCCTAGCTGCAGAACATGGCATTTATCCCTATTAAATGTCATTCTGTGGTTTTCTGCCTAGTGCTCCAGTCTTTCGAGATCACTTTGAATATTGTTTCTGTCTTCCAAAGTATTAGCTATCCCTCATAATTTTGTGTCATCTACAAATTTGATCAGCATTCCCTGCTCCTCCTCCTCCAAGTCATTAATAAAAATGTGGAAGAGCACTGGGCCCAGGACTGAGCCCTGCAGTACCCCACTCATTACCTCTCCCCAGTTTGAGAAGATCCCATTGGTAAGCACTCTTTGATTCCAATTCTGTAGCCAACTGTGGATCCACTGGATCGCTGTTTCATCTAGCCCACTTTGAGCTAGTTTGCTCATCAGGATATCATGGGGCACTTTGTCGAAAGCTCTGCTGAAGTCAAGGTATATTATGTCTACAGCATTCCCACAGTCAACAAAGGAAGTTAACTTGATCAAAAAATGATATCAGATTCATCTGGCAGGATTTGTTCTTGACAAATCCATGTTGGCTTCTAGTCATCACGGCATTGGTTTCAAGGTGCTTCCAGATGGATTGCTTTATCATCTGCTCCAGAATTTTCCCAGGGATTGATGTCAGACTGACTGGGTCTGTAGTTCCCAGGTTCCTCCTTTTTACCCTTTTTGAAGATAGGGACAACATTAGCCCTCCTCCAGTCATCTGGCACTTCCCCCATCCTCCATGATTTCTCAAAGAGAATAGACAGCGGTTCTGAGAGTTCTTCTGCCAGTTCCTTTATGACTCTAGGATGCAGTTCATCTGGCCCTGGAGATTTGAACTCATTCAAAGTAATTAGGTGTTCCTTGGCCGTATGCCTGTCGATCTCAAGCTGCAATCCTGCTCCTTCAGCCTGCACTTCGCCTTTGCCAGGGGGGTCATGGACCCAAGGGTGCAATCCTATCGGGATAGGCAGCCACCTCTGAACTTGAAGGCAACTGCCTATCCAATGTAGGGCGAGTGGAGCTCAGAGAGGATCTTCTCCTCCATGCTCCAGCCACCCTGCATTTGTAGCTAGATGGCCATTTTTTTGTCTGTCTAGCCGCGGGACTTCGGAGCGGGGGGTGGGGAGGAAGGCCAAACTATGCATAGGAAATGTCGTACTGGCACTTCCACACTTCCTGCCCCTCCCTGCCCCCGGGAACGCCCCCTTTTGCCCCACTCTATGCAGCTCATCCAAGCGTGGAGCCCAGGACAACCTGCACCACCTACGAGGTGGGGAGGCAGTCTTCCAGGACCTGTCCTCGGAACATGGGCTCTGAGCTCAATTCCTGGAAACTGAACAATCCTCTGGCCATCTAGCCACTGTCTAGTGGCCATAGGATTGCACCCTAAGGTGCTACAACAAACTACGATCGTTACCCCTCTGGAAATTATTCCACTAGGAAAGCTGTAGTTCATTAAGAAGTAAAAGCTGATTATGATATGACTGTTACGATGGATGAGTGACTTTTACTCCATTAACATTAAAATAGAGACTTCATGGAAGATAGCTAGAGGTCCTAAAACTTAAAAATGAAATCTGTACTGCAGAGGTAGTTTGCCTCTAAATACCTAATGATGGGGACAAACAGACACAAACAACCGTCAAGGTCTGCCTGTGAACCTCCAGTAGCATCTGATAGAAAACTTTTGGGGAAAGACTGCTGGTCTAGAGAGGTCTTAGTCACATCCATAAAGGCATGTCTTATGTTCTAAATCTTAACCTTGATTGCATCACAGTAATACTGTTACTTTCCTCTTGAAAATCCTGTTTAGTTTAGACAACAAATCAATGTGCTTTTTCTTCATCCTAAGCATCATTATAATTTTTGAATAAAACCATAGTCATTCCCCCTTTCCTCCCAGAATGGGCTTTTAGCTCAAAGCTAGGAGGGTAGAACATTCAAAGGCTTATATGTGATTTCACTTTTATCATTCTCAGTAAGGATGCAACAAATATCTAAGATAAAAATAGCTACAACGTTAATCTTTGAAATCTTATTATGAAAGTGCTTTCGGTTAGTGGCTTGGCTTCCATTGTCATCTAACATTAACAAGGGAAAATGTGTGTTCTTTTATTGAACTACTATATTTGTTGAAGCAAATATCACACATTCATAATTGCAGATAAATGTCCCAAATGAAGCAGTAGATTTCTGATCGGGTGTCCTGGATCTATATAACAAAAGGAGGAAGTAGCTTCACATCATGGGCAATAGCAACCCATTCAGCTATTTAATGGGGAATAGTGCTGAGCAATAGCTCAGCAATATGTAGAGTGAGTGGCAAGCATGCCAACTACCGGAATGGGGTAGTGTAATGAGTAACAGGAAATAATGTTCAATACCCAGTCAGTTTCTTCTGGGTAGAATTCAAATTGGAAAGTGATATACCCATTTGGAAAATCCTGCCATAAACAAAGATTACTTTTCCATTTTGCAGATAAGTGTCCTTACCATGAAATGTCTCTTTTTAGTGAGGCAAAGTGTTCATGGAAATAACTGGAGAGGTTTCATAGTCCCTCATCTTAAGGAAACTTATTCCTATGAAATTAGTAGTACTTCAAATACAAATAGATGGATTTCGCAAAGAAAATAGCTCACTTTTTTTTTATATCTAGTTTGAAGAGATTTGGGGCAATAGAAAAGGTATGAAACCCACTGACTACTGGAAATAAAATTACTATTTCTCAACAGAGGATGGCCCATGGGGGCAAACGTTTGTGGTAACATGTTGTTCTTATATATTGTCATTGTGTGAAGGAGATGTCCGATAGCCACTCTTGTTTAGCCTTTTGTTTCTGATGCTCATCTGATCCTAAGATACCATGCATCTGAATATGAAAAACAGGTAGAATATTAATCTTCAAAACCTTATTATTAACATACTTTTGATTAGAGGCTTGGCTTTCCTTGTCATCTAACATCAACAAGCAGATTCTTTCTTTCTTTCTTTTTGGCTGAGTTTGTACTGGGCAAATGCAGTTTTCTTTATTAGTATTTCACAACATACAAGAAGAAACCTCTTCATTTTTAACATCCCTCCAAATGTTTTGCAGGAACAGGGTGTGTGCGTGCGAAACTGGGTTAGATTTCTTTTTTGCTGTCCTCTTTTTACACCTCTGAATCTTAATAATTGGCTTTCCGTCTGTTTACATCTTCTGCTGTCAAATGGGGGATTATGATGTCTTTTTTGTCAGTTTTTTTATGCTCCTGCTGCTCTTGTCCCAATTTGTTACTAACTTGGGGGGGGTACAGTTGTGTTTATGTAATTGTCCCAAATGGTATGGCACTGGCTAGACATGTAGGAGATGTGCTAAAGAGAGTGTATCTTGCTAAAGCACAGTCCCCACATCTGTTTCTTTTGTTGTACCTCAAGTTCCAACATTGGATAGATGGGTTATGATAGGAGGGAAGGTCCTGGGGATGCAGTTGAGCAATCTCTGATATTTTGTCAAGGAACTGGGGGAATGTGCTACCTGTTCAAAGCTGACATTTCTGAAGGAACTAACTATATGTTATAATCTTGTTCCCGGAGTCTTTTAAAAAATATTGTAAGAACATAAGACATTTTGTCTGCAATGTAGCAAAACAGAAGATGGAAATGGATGGGAATTTGAATTAGGGATGTGCACTGCTTCGGTACAAAGCCCAAATAACGAGGTGAAGTGGGCTGATTCGGAGGTGCCTCATCGTGATACAAAGCGCATCAGACCAGCACTGATTTTCCCCGAAGTGAAGCAGCTCCTCCATGAAGCGCCTCATCCATCTCTTATATTCAGAGCTTTTCTTATGCCTTCTGAGCAGCCCAGACAGGCTGTCTTCAAAATGTATCAACTTCTGAAAGATCACACAGAGGGGCAGAGGAGGAGGGAGGGGGAAGGTGAGAGGACGTGGAGGCACCAAATGTATCAATCTGAGAGGGATCCAGCCACTGGGAGAGGTGGGGGGAGAGGAGAGGGAGGAGGAGGAGGGAGTGAGCTTTGCTGTGAGTCAGCCTCCATTTGCTTATTGTGAGAGAGGTGGTGTTACTGGAGAGGAGAGGACTGTCTGTATGTTATTTGGCTAAGATCTCCAAAGTGGGGTGCACGCACCCCAGGGGCAGGGTGCAAGATGATCCATTGGGGTGCACTAGCCACCTGATAATTGAGCAGCGTCCTGCTGCCCTGACGAGCTGCCATGGTGTGCAATAATGGTGGCAGTGGCAGTGGTGGCAGCAGCAGGATGGGACAGGAGCTGAGAGGGAAGCTCTGGCATTTCTCTCTCTGCTCCAGTCCTATCCTGCCTCTTCTGTGGCCGCTGGGAACAACTGCCCCAGTCTCTGCCAGGCATGGCAGAGGAAGCCTTAACCCTTCCCACTCTCCTTTGCCAGAACAAAACTGAGAAGAAAGTGCATGCTATGGGGAATGGGTAAAACAAGCGTCCATAAAATCAAAAAGCGATCCTCATGAGTTCATACTATTTTTAAAGGGGAGACCCACAAAACCATCATCCAGTCACAGAGCACATCTATGTCCGTGGACTAAACCGGAGAAATAATGTATCTGCCACTTGCGCATGCAGCCACAGTGCAAAAACATGGATCTTTGGCAGAGATCCTCTTGATTTCATATGATTTTTGCAGAGCAAATCCCCCAAACCGCCATCATATCACTGAGCACATCTGCCTCCATGGACTGAACCAGAAAATCATGGATCTTCCACTCATAGGTGCAGCCATGACACAAAAACAGGGAAAAATGGCTCCCCCCCATTCCCCAGAACAAGATGGCTGTTGGCACATGTTCAGAGGGCCTAGGAGATTGTGGCAGCAGCAGCAGCAGCCCACCCTCATTGCAAGCTGTCACCACTGGCCTCACTCAAGCCTTCACGGGCTCCTCGCAAGCAAGGGACCTGTGAGGGCTTGAGCAGAGGCAGGAGTCAGCCCTCAACCAGGTGCCCTCACCTCCTTCCAAGGAAGGGAGAGAGTGCAGTTGGAGGACGACTCCTGCGTCTGCCAACTGACTCAAGCTTTCACGGGCTCCTTGCAAGCAAGGAACCCATGGAGGCTTGAGCAGAGGCAGGAGTTGGCCTCCAACCGGGCACCCTGCTCTCCTTCAAAGGAAGCGAGAGAGCGCAGTTGGCGGGTGACTCCTGCCCTCCTGCCTGTCAGCGGTCGGAGGGCTGTGATGGACAGCGGTTTCCCTGGCAGTGCTGGCAGCGGCTCCCCTGGTGGTCCCAGCAGCAGCAGCAGCTCCCCTGGCGGCAGCACACCCCCTAATGGAACAAGGGCTCAGGTAAGGAACTGGGGGCTGGTCGGTGTGTTGGGAGGCCCAAAGCGGGATTTGGATGTTCGAATCCTGCTTCGGCTTCGTAGGCCGAGGTGGGTCAGGCCCCCCCCCCCAAATCAGCCTGAGCCAAATCGAGCCTGCCTCAGAAGCCCCAAAGCAACTTCCGAGTCAGATCAGGGGGTCCATGCACAGCCCCAATTTGAATAACATTTCCAGGATTCATAACATGAGAAACTAGGAATGTAACATTTTGTTACTATCTGTTCTACATTAGCAATCACTGAAAGGCTTTCTTCCTAGTCTCCGTATCGGAAAGGTTAAAAAAAAAATATGTGTTCCTATTCTATAATTTTGTCTTTCCTCACATTTCACCAGAAAGCCCGATAATATCTTTCACTCACTGGACTCACCTGGGTTTCCAGGGAACAGTTAGCTCTGGATATTCTGTTCCCTTCACAAAACTCTTCACACATTTTGGCAAGTGCTTAAATTGTTGTGCCACCCCACTTAGCTGCTGTTTTGAAAAGGCCACAGGGGGTATTATTTGACTGAAATCGGAAAGAATCAGTGTTATGGATTTCATTAAGGTCCCCCCAACTTTCCCCTCATAATTTAAGGACTGGTCTGTCCTAAAGGTTGTGACGTGAGCAATGATTGAGGTACAAAGCTCAGAACAAGATGAAATTGGCCAATCGTTTATGGTAACTGCATAAGGTCTGCCCATAGTGCATGTGTGTGCGTGTGTGTGTGTGTGTGTGAGAGAGAGAGAGAGAGAGAGAGAGAGAGAACGCTCTGGAATACTGCTGATTGGCAAGATTGGCAGTTCACAGTCAAGATTCTCCTGGTCCTGGAAGTTGGCAGGTGTCTCCAAAACCAAAGCAGACTATGTTGGTTTTCCCCTGTCATATGGTGTAGAAGACTGCAGTGTTGTCTCAGCAGTAGCTTTAGCGAAAGAAACCACCCTTACTTTCTATCCCTTTTGACTTCCAAAGTAGTTGAAGCTTATATAGCCCCACTTTCCTGGCCCCATGGACCAAATACCTCACGGAAGTATAAGATTTACTGGGAAATCCAAGACCAAAGGGCATTCACGGTGCTATGCTGTTTAGCTGAGAGGCATTGGTATGGTGGGAGCAGAGTTCATTTTAGCAGGGGCAGGCAATCTTCTCGCTCCCAAGGGCTGCACGTTGTGATAAGCAGGAGGTTGGGCCCACATTCTGGTAGTGGACCCCATGTTGCATGCACACACACACACACACACACACACACTCGTAGAAAGACTTCCTGTTTGCCTACCCTGCTCTCTTTCATCCTCACACCATCACACACACACACACACACACACACTTTCCTCACACCCAGACACACACACACACACACACACAGACAGACACACGTCTCCCCATCTCAGCATATGGGGATTCAAAAAAGAAAAAAAAGAAAGCAAAGATCCCATTGCATCTCCTACTTCCTCCAGTTAATTGGTGCTTGGGAATAGTCAAAGAAGTGTTCTGCTTAGCATAGTCCTCAGCTTTTCCCAGCCCCCATAAAAGGTGTATGTGTGTGTGTGTGTGTGGGATTTAAATGGGCAGGATAGCTTGCAGGGATGACAGCTATTTAGTTAGCTGGGGTGGAGCTTGATTGTGATGGGGAGGAGAATGCATGAGGAATAACCCTCCCTGCATGGTGTCCTTCCCATATAGATCACACTGTGCTGAGGTTGCCGAACCTCAGCAGGCTGGGGGAGCACGATTTCGGCAGCAACCAGCATATTATGGCAACAGCAGCAGGAGGACGCTGGCCCGCTGTATTAGAGGCATTTGTGGGCCTTATGTGGACTACAGTTTCCCCATATGTACATTACAGAGAAGGCTTTTCTCTAAGGGGCCATGAACCTAGACTCCAACACAGGTGGCACATGGAGCAAATCCCAAATTAATTCTGTAGATACTGATGGAGTAAGCTTGTTTTGAGTTCTAGCTCTGGTCTCCACCCAGTGTGTAGTCTGGCTGCACAAACTGTATAGTGTTGCCTGTGGCAAGGCCATTCAACCTAGGCTGTGGTTGTCCAAATCAATTTGAAGTGTGACAATATAATAGTTCAGATACATCCTTGTACTGCATGAGAGGTTGTTGGTTGTCTAGAACATCTACAGTTTTCAACTAGAGATGGATGGATCTGTCAATTTTGGTTTTGCTCAGTTTCTCATTTTTCCAATGTTAAATTCATTTCATCCAATTTCTGCATCAGTTTATGATTTTTTTTTTGGGGGGGGGGATTCTCGTTTGCCAAATCCAAATCAAGTTTATTAGGCAACCAGTTACAGGTTATAGCCAAAAAGGAAATTTACATCACAACAAATCAAACATTTATAATATATAGATCATATACAAGAGGCAAAGTCCTTAGACAAAAATGTTAGTCTCAAAAGCTTGCCTGAGTTGGAGGGGAGGTAAGTGGTCCCGATCTGCTGCGGATTCCTGAGGCCAGATTCCAAAGAATCCAGCCTCATTTGAATCCGCAGTGGATTTCTCTGACATCCCTACCCCAAACACTTTCAACAATCTTCTCATATCAGTTTGGGTCTGGGATAGCAGAACCATCTCATCTGCATATAGCAATATATTCAGTTTCTGCATACCTACAGTCACTGGGAAGTTGGACTTGTCAGGCAGTTGGACAATAACATCATTCACATATATAGTATACAAAAAAGAGCCAACAGACACTCTTGTCTTATGCCTTTTGTTGAGTAAATTTCTTCTGACAACTGGTTTTCGCTGTGCCAGGGTTACCCTTATGGCCTGGACCCCTGAGCAACTTAAGGATTTTTTTTGCCTCCTAAAGAGTTCCACCTTCTTTCTTTTACTTCCCCCTTTCCAATAACATGGGGTTTAGACTGTATGTGTGGGTGATTAACACACTAGACACAGGGTTTAACCACAACAGTTTACTGGTGAAGTAAAGCAAGCAGATCAGAACTAAAGGTATTTACACAGTAGAGCTGAATGATACAAAAGGCATTAAGAGAAAATGCAAGT
Source organism: Heloderma suspectum (assembly GCF_057233095.1). Classification (NCBI taxonomy): domain Eukaryota; kingdom Metazoa; phylum Chordata; class Lepidosauria; order Squamata; family Helodermatidae; genus Heloderma; species Heloderma suspectum. The sequence continues at coordinate 13,160,768 of NC_139463.1, forward strand.
TCCTTTACCCTAGCTATACTTAGACTTCTTCAGGCTGCTTCTTCCTGCTCCCTCTTCAGGCTCTAGTATCCCCGACTCTGCTCTTACTGCTCTAGTCTTTCTGACTCACTCTTTTTATACCCTTCTTCCCCAAAACCAAAAGTACTGCTTCAAACCTGAAGAAATGAAACTTAACTGGGGAAATGAAATTACTCTTCTCAGAGTTACTCCCCCCCCCAAAAAAAAAACCCTCCAGGCCCCTAGGCCTGACCTTTTTCCTTTCCTTGCTTCTGTAGGCCTCAAACCTTCACACTCTGCCTACCCTTATTTACATTGATGTGCCTGTATACTGGTTCTTAATCAGAATTAACAAGAAACTATGCACCTCAAGCCTCCATAGTTTTTACCAAAGCATCTCTCTGTTTATCTTGTCAAAGGCTGAAGGCAGTTCTACAAAAACAGCATATAAGCGCTTCTTAGGGGCACCTGCATATTTCTTTCTTAGCTAGAGAGGGATGAATGTGCAAAGGTCAAGCTTGCTACGGTTCTCTGAATTCTTCCTCAAAGCCCATTTCGCAGTGCCATCTGGCAACTCCCGTTCCAGAGGGGCTGTGATTCCATTCAGGGTTTTAGTTCCCACCTGCCAAAACTGTAACAGTGCTATCCAAGGTGCTGAAGAGTGCTATCCAAGGTGCTGAACCCCAAAATGGGTTCAGCAACTTGGATAGTACAATTAGAGTTTGATTGGTGGTAACTAAAGTCACCTGCCACCACTGTCATTTCACCAAGTTTGCATTCCCAATTGTGGGTGTCTTTTTGGGGTTGGGGGTTGGGAAGGGGGAACAGGGAAAATGTGCATTTTTCAGAAAAAAGTACATTTTTAAAAGTGCACATTTTCTGCAACTGAGTGAGCACATGCCCAAATGCATATTTTTGGAGGCACACACTTGCAGAAGTGTGCATTTTTTAATCAAATACATGTTTGGGAAATTCAAACATTTTCCCAAGAATTGTGTTCTTGCTCGCACTTACATTCAGGGTTGCAAATGGGACATGTTTGTATGATTTGCAATAGGAACAAATTTTGCATACATCCCTACTCTTTGATGATTTAAAACAAAGCACTACTCTGTGGCAGACTTTCCATGATAGAAGCCTGCTTGTTCATTCCCAATGACGTTTTTATTTGCCTAATCCTCAGCCTTACCCAATAAAAAATGCATATAAAGTTTGGAGAAAGCATCTAGTAAACTAATTGGATGGTAATTAATTGGAAGCAATTTATCCCCCTTCTTAAAGATTGGGACACAATACTGTTTTCCAGCCCCTGGGAAATCTGCCAAAAGAATTAACGTAAGTGAAAAGCTTCCAAAGTATAGGTGCATTATTCCTAATATATGCATTTTTGGAAGCACTTTCCCCTAATGCATTTGTATATGTTTTCTTTAATTAATATCCACATTTTGTGCACACCTTTTCCTAATATACACCTTTTTGTACACATTTTAATTGGAGAACTACATTGTGAAATTTGGCAAATTCTGAATATCAAAGTATAACTGCATTTCAGTTCACATATTGGTTTGGGAAGTGCAAATTAGGTAAGTTTGCATTAAAATGCAAAACAAATGAATGTCTCTCCCACCCTTATTTTCTGCTATATCTTTCAAGAGAATTTGCAAGATTTCTCTCCCTTTTTGACTTATGTGCTGTGGTATGTGTGTGTTTGTGTGGGTTTGTGATGAATGTATAGAACTTGTAGGTCAACCCTTGGAAGCGTGAAGAATGTAAATGTATATTGGAAATACTTCGGAGTTATAAGGACTCTTTTTCATTGCGTCTGCCAACTCCACCATATTTCTCCCGCGACATTTTTCTTTTTGTGTTGTGGCGTCAGGGTGCATCCCTTGCTCATAGATTTGGTAATCTTCCCACCACTGTGAATACCTGTTTGTGCCTTTTGTGTTTTTTCTCCCTTTTAATTCCAAAAAGTGCCTTATCAGACATAAGAATTGTCACTTTAATGATTCTTCTTCTTCTCCTTTTTTTCTCTTTTTTTGAAGATTGCAGATAATTTTAAGCCAAGAGCCTTGGTGCCAATTTTACTTTTTTTTCCAGCGTGATTCTGCCATTTTCAGGAGTTTGATTCTATTCACAGGAATGGCCAGGGTTTGGAGTCCTACTGTCTTTCTATAACCTTTGCCTGGTTCGACCTGAGCAGCATTGATCATAGGATGGAAAAATGGAGGTCCCCAGAGAAAGAGATGGCAGGGTTGGTTGGGGTTATTTGGGGGGTTTGGGGGTGAGGAGAGACCATTTTCATTCATTCATGATGAGGTGAGAGAATGGTTTCACCTCCAGCACTGGTGTGGTGGGGTAGACCCTTATTCCACCACCCTAGGGCCTCCTCATCTTTTCCTTTTCCATGGCAGACCTGGTGGAGGTTGAATGCTCTCTTCCCAGCAGAGAGACCTCCCTTGAGACAGAATATGGCAGGGGGCCACTGATGGCGCTTGTCTGCTTTGTCTTTCTAGAAAACGTCCATCTCCAACCCGGAACGCTGCTGCACCTGAGAGGCTCGAAGCTCTGAAATACCAGCGGATAAAGAAGCCCAAAAAGTCATCCAAGGGCTCCTCGAAATCCAAAAAACAAATCAGTGAGTGTGAGGAACATGAGACTCCTGGCTAATCTCCCCCTCCTCTTTCTCAACTCTGGGCCCAGCACAATACTCATTGAAGTCGACGACTTGTAATGGGAATTGATTCTGTCTCTGGCCCCAGAGCTTGCTACTCTGTCCTGGTTTTGACCTGTGTAAGAGGTCACTGGGTTGTCCTGTTCCTTGGATCTTCAGAAGCAAAAGGTCTACCTGCTAGGATGTTTTTTTTCTCCTCCCCTTGTGATTCTTGACTCCATCCCTTAGGCCAAAGGTAGTTTATAGCCCGCCTAACCTCAATCTGTATAGCTCCCGAGCTGGTATTTCCCACAGTTTCCCAGTGGATTTCTTCCAACTCTCCCTATCTCTCTTTAAGCTCAACCCCTACGTCTCTCTCATTTCCTCCTTCCTTCTACCCCAGTTCCTCAATAACCTCTCCTAACTCCTCCTTTTATTTTGCTCTTGATTATGTCTTTATTTAGATGAAAGCCTGCCTTATTCCTAAGGCTCATCCATCCTCACACCAATCCCATGAGCTACATCTTCCTCCATGTTCTCTTCTCTGCATAGAGCAAACCTTCCTTTTTTTCAGGCATTACTTGTTTTTGTACAAATCACTCAAAACTTTTCATATGCTAAGATTAATACCTGTGCACCTTGGTTATATCTTAGCTTATATATTGATTTTATTTTTATTTTGCTTTTTGTTGCTGGCTTTAAAAACACACCCTATTTATTGTCGTCTGCCAACGAATAGTATCCATACAAATGATTAACCCATCCTCTTCCTCTGTCCCTTTCACCTTCCTCTTCAGATGGTTCTGCCTCCCAGGTTCAGCAACATCCTAACTCTCAGGTACTGTGGCCCGACGAAGCTGTCTGTCTCCGGAAGAAGAAGAGACACCCTCGTCAAGACCCCTTTGCCCGCCTCTCAGCACTGAAGGATGACCTCTGCCACCGGCAGGTTCCTGAAGACCAGACAGCCATTCTCAACAGTGTAGACCATGATGATTCCAGTGGGCATGCAACCTTACTTTAGAATAGCACCAGCCAGAGAAAGGACAAGGGGGAAGTGGGGAGGGAGAAAAGGGTGCAAATATCTCCTTATCTGGCAGAATACGTGGTGGAACAGCAGGGAGAGAAGAAGCTGAAGCACAGGTGTGTGTAGCTAATATATTTGAGGGTGTGGGCTTCAGTGTTGTCTTCAATGTACCAGCAGGGGGGAATGTGCCTAACAAGCAATTAGTATTGCATACTGATGCGCATGACTCTTGTGTGGTATTTGATAGAAGAAAACCCAGCATCATGTCTTTGACCATTGCAGGGAGAGTTTACAGCATCTTCTGTTGCAATGCAATCCATGAAGATAGGAAATATCCTAAATGAGAGGGCGGGAAGGAGAAAAAAAAAAATCCCAGTTTAACCGGCTTAGTTTTGTTTGGATCTCCTTCAGAGCGTCAGAAAATGTAAGAGCTAGGAGCATGATCTTCTAAGGCAGAGAGGGAAAGAGAAAGAAAGGGAGATCTTTAAAGTGACCACCTTTGTTACGAATCCCATGAGCCTCAACCCTTCTTCTCTGTGCTGTAGCTTCAGTTTTATGCATCCTGGAAAGGGATAAGATTCTACAACCTGGTTTCCAAAATTATACTGAGAGTGGGTTTTTAAAGGAAAGAAAATAGATGCAGGATACAATGTATATTTATACAGTGTGTGTTTAATTTAGGTAGAAAACACTGGGAAAAGAAAATAAGCTACCCTAATACAGGGAGCAGGTTGGGATACCATAGGATGCAGTTAAGTAACAAATATTTCAGGCTGAGATTTATGACCCAATGAATCAATTTTATTAAAGAGCTGCAAATATCATAATGGAAAACTTACCAGCACAAAAGAAATCTGCTTGTTTCAACTGTCACACCTTTTTGATGTCTGAATATTCTAAGTGAAAATACAAATTGTAATTTACTTTTTATATCTGTCAAATCAAGACCTAGGATTAGAGTATGTATTGTGTTTTGCACAGTTGAATCAACATACACGGAAAACTTCTTAAATTACACTAAAAAGGCTGGAAGGTTCATTTGCCAAACTAGAAAAGATGACAGCAGTTGGTTCAAAATGCCAGGTATCTGCACCCTCAATTGTACTTTCTGGCAAATTGTAGGTTTAGACTGGCTAATTTTAAGATGCTAATCATAATATGCTAGTATCTGTACTGTAGTACGCTATGAAAAAAATTAGTCTTTGTACTACAAACCTCACTGCATCAGTGCCTCCATTCTCATGAACTCTGCTGAAGTGAGGAGAAGTTGTTTAAACTCTCTCTGTGTACGTCTAACTAGGCAAGGTTCTGCTGTGATTTCTGTTGCTTCCAATCTCTGTTGTTGTTTTTTTTCTGACCAGACTCTAAATCAGGTGTGGTGTACAACTGCCTCAGAATGAAGTAGCAGGATCCCAGGGTGGTAGAATAGACTGTACCACTTGGACAACAGGTTGTCGGATCACGTATTTGAATGTTTCCCTACAAAATTAACAGCAAGTACAAAATGAGCTCAGTGCAGGTGAGTGTCAGGCTACAACCCTTTTTCTCTGATGTGCTACTTTAAAAGGAATTGTGAGGGTGTTTCTTTAACAAACAAACATACCCTTGGGAGCATTCAAAATGGTATCTCCTGCCACCTGCAGTATGAAGTAGTACAGCCCATTCTACCACCTCAGGACTCTACCACCTCAGTTTATTGCATTGGCCAGTCCTTAGTGTAGACCACTGGCAAACATGCAGCAGCAGTCCTAGAAAGGAGTTTTGGAAATGTAACTTTTTATCTCACATTGCTGAGTACAGAACTTTTTTTGAGTAGCAACTAGTGACACCGAATTGCATATGCCTGTCCAACATTGTATGCATCTCAGTATCTAACAGCATTCCTTGATTTGCTGTTTCTTCTTCTCCTTAATTCTCCTTAATTCTTCTTCTTTTTAATCTGGGCCAGCAGTCTTGTCATATATTGTTTTATTTCAGTTTTGCCTCTTCTAGAAGAAACAGTCCCATCCAGGTATACACAGACTTCCTCCTTCTGGAATATTGGGCCTAGGTTTGTTTATTTTTTCCTAATAGTGCAGTTGCACCAATACACTGGCCACACGCAGGTAAAACAGTCTGCCGTGGAAGCATGGGACAAGGGTGTGTGGGGAGGACAGGATGTTGTGACAGCATTGTGAAATAGTTGCTGGGCTCTAGGACTGCGAAGTAGCCAGCCTTCGACCTGCTAACCAAGCCTGTGCAACTTCTGACCACCAAGCACAACTCAGACTGCCAGCCATGTATGGTAGCCCACTGAGAGCCAGTGTGGTGGTATGGCTGGGATGGCAGACGAGGATCAGGGAGACCAACATTCGCATCAGACATGGGCAAATCTGTCTGTTTCCAGTCCCTGTCACAGTTGCATGTTCCCCATTATTCTATTCTGTTCTGTTTCCACATTAATGTACACTTTGAAGAAAGATTCCTATCGAAATAATACTTTAATTCATATTTTAATACATGTGGAAACTGTTGGAATCTGAGTGGTGTTATGATCTGAGTGGTCATGTGTTACAAGAATTTGCAAAGACTGAATTTATTTTTTATTTATTTATTTATTATTAAATTTATTAATCGCCCATCTGGCTGGTCACCCAGCCACTCTGGGCGATGATTCTTCAAGTCTCCCTAATTCATAACCTCACTCTGCCACAAAGCTCACTGGGTGACCTTGGAACAGTCATTTATCTCGGCTTAGCCTACCTCACAGGGTTGTTGTGAAGATAAAGTGGGTGGTGGGGAGGAGGACCGCATATATGCCAACTTGAACTCCTTGGAAGAAAGGATAAAAATGTAATAAATAAACATACCTGGGGCTCAATTAACCTCCTGTTCTTGCTGCCTGCCTGGGACTGCAGAAACCAGGAGGCTAGTCAAGTACTTAACAGGTGTGTGGCTGGCAGATTGTGTTTGGCTTGGTGGATCACAAGTCCTTGTGCAGACCGCTGCTAAATAAAATTAGCAGACAAAATTAATAAGGTGTCTATGTAAGTGGGTGAACAGCTGCAATTGTGCACATTAGTGTGTGTGTGTGTGTGTGGCCAGGATGCAAAGAGCTGCTTTAGGCATGCCTACAGGCTTGCAGACACCTGGTTGGATTTTTTTTTTTTTTTTACTTTTTCAATGAAATTGATTTTAGACCCCCTTTCCCCACGCAGTTTTAACAGTCTCTTGCTAGGCAACCCGGGGCCTACAAAAACCAAGAAACAGAAATCCCAAGTGTCACTGGGTGTGCAGAACTAACTGTAGTTCTTTGAATCCTGGCCTGTGATGAGGGGTGTGATAATGGCTGGGAAGGGTGTGTCCGAACAACAGACTGGTTTAAGAATAATTCCCCCTTCCCCTGGAACTGTAGTGGGGTGAATGGTGCTAGGAGGGCTCAAGCACCTTCACCAGACTATAGGGAAGCTAATGACAATTCAGTTGGTATAAAACCAATAGAAGTTTGTAATGTAGATATACCTTTTGTCTTTCATCCAGGGCATTTACAGAAAAGCTTGTACCTCTCTAATGCAGTATGAGATTTGAGAGGGGTAAGTAGAAAAGACAAAACATAGAGCAGAAATACAGATGAATGCTAGATTGTGGTTTAGACTGTGAAGTTCTCATGTGTCAATCTAAAGGCACACTTACACTAGATGTGATGGATACTGCAGACTGAACAGCTAGTGCAAGAGGAACTAGCAGTTCCTGTAAAGAACAGAAATGGGGCAGCAACATTAGTTTCCAGAACAGGGCAGGTAAGCAGAGCTCACAGAAGGGGGCTCCACTGATCTTCCCCATTCTAGAAATGAACGTTGCCACTGATTTCCATTCTTATTTAATTTTAGGAACTGCTAGTTCCTGTTGCGCTAGTGGTCCATTTTGCTAGTGCGATAGAACTAGTGGAAGTACAGTGGCAGTACAGGTTGCTTCCCAGAGGCTTTTAACCAACTGCTGTAATCATCAGAAGCAATACAGGATCCTCCGTTTTCCTGATCACATCTGGGCTTCCTTATCAGGGTATGCTCTCCTTCACAACATTGCCTAGGGAGGTAGTTGCCTCTCCCACACTGGAGGCGTTCAAGACGAGGCTGGACAGCCATCTGTCAGGGATGCTCTGACTTGGATTCCTGCACTGAGCAGGGGGTTGGACTCGATGGCCTTGTAGGCCCCTTCCAACCCTACTACTCTATGATTCTATGCAGTCAGATTCAAGATACCTTTTGTATGCTGCACATGCCCCTGTTAGAAAGGCAGCTATGGCCTACTGAAATCAGTGCAAAGTTAGGAGGGGCAAGTTAAGACATGCAGATTCCCTTTCATGGTTCTGCTCGATGCCCAAGATCACACAGCGGAGCAAGCTGCTCACCTACCCCATGCCTCAGTGTTCCCACCTGTAAAGTAGGAGTAATGGTAGGGACAGTAGTAAGCACTTTGTAAAATCCTTTCAGAATCTGTTTTCGGAGTCTACTGACGAAAGCTGCAAAAGCTGAGTATTGTTATTAGTAGAACACTATAGTAAAAACAAAACAAAAACTTCTTCCTAAGGGATGAGAACAAATACAACTTCCAAGTTCTTCCCCATATGCCAGGATCCTTGCTGCCCAATCCTGCGCATGCTGTACTCAGAAGCTCTATTAACGTTGGTGGAACAATCTTCCAAGGAAGTGTGTTTTGGATTCACAGCCCAAATCCTCAGTTTGTCAGGTTTTCTTTATGAATGTGGTACGTTGCTCTATGACAAATTCAGGAAATATGGGGAGCAAAGTAAGCCCTAGAATGATTTCTGCACTTATTTGCACAGGAGGTCTTCCTGCTGTGCTTCCCAAGATTCTTCTAATTTGTTTAAAATGAAGAGGCCTGGTCATTTCTGCCAGTGTTGTTAAGCTTATGGATATTTTGAACGTATCAAGCTGCTTTATACTGAATCAGACCTTTGTTCTCTCCAGCCCAGTACTGGGTCCTCTGACTGGCAACAGCTCACTAAGGTCTCAGGTTGAAGCCTTTCCCCAGCTCCAACACCATACGGGCTCCTTTTATGTGGACCTGGGAACACCACGAGATCTTGGTGCATGTAGAACCAAGACAAATATGTTGTTTTCAGTTCACACATGATGATTCAGTTGCCCTGTTGAACCTTTGTTGTGCTATTTATGTGAACACATTATCCTTTTTAATATGGAGTAGGAAGTGCGCAGAGAGGCATTTGTAATGCAAACAAGAATTTAACATAGGTTTTATATTCACATTAGAAAATGATTTAGACAACAACAACAATATGCTTAAAGGCTCATGTGTGAAAATGCCCATCATCTTTTCCTCTAGAAATGTCATCACCCAGTTGTTTGGGATCTTAAGATTAATTTCCCACATTTCTTCCAGTTTGAAATATACTGAGAAAGATGCTGAGAATATTCAGTTTTGGGAGTCCCTCACCCCACTCATTCTCTATTCAGAAGCACACAGCCAGTTTAAACAAGATGATAATCACAGAACCCTTTCATTCTTCATTTCTTAGGTATAAACAAAGCTGTGAATTATGTCAGATGCTCCCTTGAGAGCCTCCTCCATACTAGATTCCATGGAGATTTAATTGCTCATCATGTCTGTAACCAGGTTTTCTCTTGGCAAGCCCATTATGCTAAGGCAAAAATGTTATTGGTGTCACGCCCTGTAAGAGGGGTGTGGAAAATGTCAGAGCAGGAAAGGATGCTCTGCCAAGTTACTTTGGGGGCAGTCTGCAGGCACATGATGCAGCCACCTTCTGAGTGGCTGTATCTGAATCTGAAATCTGAGCAGGTTTGGGTTTTGTCATTGCCTGGTTGGGAGACCTGAAACCCCCATGTATGATGGCTGTGCCAGAACTGTAGTAAATAAAATAAATAGTTCAAGCCAGGATTCAAAGGATCATGCAATTATATCAAGAGAAGGCTTAGGAATTCAGTCTGTGGGCCCTTGTGTCACATTGCAAATAGTTGTTTGAAACGAATTGGCAACAGGGGTTCCTCCAACAATACTTTCAGTGGTAAATTCAGCCAGTATGAACACCACCAAGATGTTAGTGTTTTATTGACAGCTAAGGCCTAGACTGATACTAACATTAGTTGCTTAATGAACATAGGGGAAAACGTAGACTTGTTACTTCAGCTAACTGATATTGGTGCTAACGATTTAAAAACAAAACCAGAAAATGTTTCTTTACCTGCGTTTCCACAACCTCAGTCCCAGGACTAATTCTTATAAAAAAGTCTAAAAATTGAGAAAAGAGCAGTTCCTTTTCAGGAAGCCTTCCTATGTCTTCTTAGGGGTATTGAAACATGGTGAGTGCCATTTTGTTCTGAAAGAGGATTTACAGTTTCCTCTGCCGCCAGTTTGCATCTGGGTTTATTTAAACATGATCATTTGGATATGTGTGTGTGTGTGTGAGAGAGAGAGAGAGAGAGAATGTTAAAATTTCCAATTTGCCCAACTCTATTAAAGCTGAGATAGGGTTAAGCAGGCAAAACAGCCTGATCTGTTGTATATGTTATTAGGGGTAAGCTCTGTTGATTCTAACAGAGCTCACTCCCAAGGAAGTATGTATAGGATAGCAGCCTGGGTTGCAGAAGGCCAGGTTAGATTGCTTTGTAACTTGCCAGATGATCATTCTGGAAGGTCTTCAGGGGTGTGCATGTGTGTGTTTATTTCTAGTGAAAAATAACCTATTTGTGTGCACTTGATCACAAATACTTCTTCCCTTTGTGGTATTTCACAAATGTCTTCAGGAAAGTCTCCTTGGAATCTCTGAGGCTTGGGGTTTTTAGTCTTTGCCAAACTATGGTAGATTTGTTTTCCTCCGTTCTATCTCCTCCTAAAAACAGTTTTCCATAATGGATGTCATTGTCAAGGTTGGAGTTTTGTTTTTAATTTTTTAGATCTGTGCTAGACAAAATAAAATGAAATGTTTTATTGTAAGAATTATCAGGGGTATCTCACTTTTCTCCCCATCGTAATATCCCTTATGTTATTTTTGTTAAGTTTTCTGAACATCCCAGGAGATACAACCAAAATGTATTATGAAAAATATGAAAGAACACCGGCAGCAAGAATGTCTTTCACTGTGGTCTACAAAGGCTTCTTTAGCTCCCCCCCCCTTTTGAGAATGTAAACAGAAACACGGTTCTGTTATTACTTCCCCCTCCTGAAATATTTGTACAGTCTATATGGCTTACACAACGTCTAACTCATCAAGCAAAATGCAGTCCACCAATCCTGTATGGAGGGCAACCAGGGGTGTAATAAACCTCATGTGTTTTCCCAACTTGCTTCCCTGAGAATGCAAAAACTGTTTTGGGGAGAGGGTGGGGTGGAGAAGTTTGCCAAACACCCAGCTGGTGGTATGCATTGGGTTTGGTGCACTGCAAGTTGCACAGGCTTGGAACAAGGCATTTCACATTGAAAGTTCTTGAAGCATGAAGACTTTCTCTGTGTTCTGTGTGATGGTCAAAGTGATCTGAGGATTTGCGGGGGTGTCAGTGGGATGGGGTATCACTGTATTTTACTGCAGAAATGTGCAGATTATATTTGTAGAGGAATAACAACTGAAGTGGGGGTGGAAAGTATTTTTAAAAAGTGAATTAACAATTTGCAATGCAAAAGCAATCTATCAATGAAAGGGTGAGAGACTAATGAAGCAGCTTTCAAACTTCTTGACCTCCTTTGTGTCTGCAGTGGGAGCCCTGTGCATTGCAGAGCATTCTGGGCACGTTCTCAGGCATGCAGACACACAATTCATATGGGACAATTGCTTGGCATGTTGCAGGGAAAGGCACATAGTGTTGGGTCAGCCATCAGTCAGGGAAATTTGTTTGCCCTTACTGAGCTTCTGTCTCAGTACCTCCCAAAGAATACTGGCACATCGCAGGGTGTCCAGGTTCATATTAGAATGCAGAGTTCACAGAGGACATGGCTGGGCCTGTTGAAATTCTTGTCTCCTTCACTTCCAGAACGGAGAGTGTGCCCTTAGAACACACTTGTTCTGCATCTGCTCAGTAGTAGTGGGCAAACTGTCTTTCAGGGAGACTTGTCTAACATTACTGATCTTTTCACTGAGGAACCTCTGGATTTCCCAACGAACCTCAATATTCCTTGGAATGCAGTTAGAAAACCACTGGACTATCTGGTTGTCCCTTCAGTAGTGCTTGGTTTTGCATATTAGGCACTGTGCCCTTTCTAGATGTCTGTTTAAAATACTTTCAGTTCAGTACTAGCTGTGGCAGTACATGAAAAAACTCTGGGGTTGGCACTGACGTGACAGCACTGGAGAATGCTCGTTCCCAAAGTGAAGAGTGCACTCTCTCTCGTTTATCCTGGCAATGAGCGTTTTTGTTTGTTTTGTTGTTTGGACAACTTATTTTAAGCTGTCATTTCATTTGCTAACTGATTTGCTGAAACTTGCAAGGACTGCAATGGCTGCAATAACATCACAAATCTGATTTAATTTTAAAGCAGTTTAACTGGCATGGTTTCCCTTTAAAGAACACTGGGGATTTCAGATTTCAGAAGGTGCTAAGAATTCTTTAGGGATTTCTGAGAACTGACTTACGTGATCAGGAGATGATCATGTCAGGGATGCTTTGACTTGGATTCCTGCACTGAGCAGGGGGTTGGACTTGGTGGTCTTATAGGCCCCATCCAACCCTGCTATTCTATGATCCTATGAGAACCACATGGTGCAGTTCTTTGCAGATTATACCATGTCAGTCTGCTTGTCTGAGGGATCGCATTTTAAATACTTTCCATATTAAAAAAAACACAGCTTCCTTACACATAGAAAACTAGTGTGTCAGGAAAGATTCTAGCTTAGCCCTTCCCCTGACATACTAGTTTTCTATCTGCATATGCTTTTTGAATGGTTAGATATCCTTGCTGATTCAGGAGGAAATGATCTGCAATAAGCTTAGATTGAGAGGCACAGGCCTGAAATGAAAACACAGATACAGAGGTGCCCACATTTTCTTCCTAGTTTTAGCTAGGGATGGACAAACTTACCCCAAGTGCATTCATTATGAAATAACACTCAGATGAGAGTTCTTTAACACAAAATCTCATTCCATGTATATGAGACTTCGCATATATGCATTATCAAGGTGCATCTTGGGAGCTGAAGTTTAGAATCGCATAGTGCATGCATAACTATGCTGTGCCCCATTTCTGATTGGGTTTTCTTCACATGGACTGCCTATGTGATGATGTCATGTGAACTTTACTCATCATTGCTGTTCGCGGGTATGAAGATGGACCTGCAGAATCCTCCCCTTCTTGTGCAGCCAGAGCTGCAGCGGTGACAACAATGAGGGAAGCAGCTAAGGAGACTGCTTCAAGTAAGGGGTTTCTTTTGAGGGGAGGGGGGTGCTAGGTGGTAGTATACCTGAAAATTTAGTGGAGGGATCTGTGTACTACTTTACTGCACATGCTGCGAAGCTCACAATCAATTCCAAACTTAATAGCAAATTTAAAACACATTGACCCAGGCTTGCTACGAACATAATGAACAAATTAGTTTTGACCAAGGAGCGGACTAATTACAAAATTCGGCGGCATCACTAGTTTTAACATTGATTTTATGTTCTGGCTTTGAGCAATTTACTTCATGTCTGCCTCCATTTCTCTGCTGGTGTAACAAGACTCACCCACCTCACTGAGACATAAATGTGGATTCATTCATTTCAGTGCAGAACCTCTTGAGAATGAAATGCAGATGCACACAAATGCCGAGTGTTAACGTGGTGTGCTGTATCCCTTTATTTCCCTTGCCACCCCCACCCCCAATCCTCATCAAGACTGCGGGCAGGTAGGGCAGGTCAGATAGCCTCCCTCTATAACATTCTTGGGGAGGGCCAGCTCACCCTTTCCCCTAGGGCTCTTCTTTTCCGACCCCTGAAAGTTTAGATAAGGAAACACCTCGACAATATGCAATTAAGTGCGGTATCTCATAACCAATTGGCAATGTCTTAAGCATACTTGGGGTTGCCAACTTAGGTGGAAGGAAATTCCATTGAAATCAATGGAACTTAAGCTTGATTCAGAAAATGCCAGAGAGCCATGGAAGCTACTTCCCTCTGCTCTGGTTCTGCATTACTCTGGTATGGCGGGATCTTGCGGGTGGGGTGAATAGCAGCATGAGTTATGTGGTTCCTTCCTAAACAAAAATGGCCCAACCTCTGGGGAGGGTGTTGGTAGCATGGGAAGGAAACCACCACTATTCACCACTCACCCTAGTCACTGAGCTGCAGATGCAGTGTGCAATCTGAGAGGTGCACACCATCAGTGACATCACCAGGGATTGTGAGGTTGCGCTGGTTGGATTATCAGGTGCAGTTGCTTGAGGTGGTAGTACATCTTGGGCTAGGCCTGCCATTCAAACCCCTGCTCTGTTTTAAGACCGTAGGTGTCCCTGTTCCCATTACTGCCATTAGTTTCCTCATGGTTTTGCACTGTTTTGCTTTACTACATTAGCCATTCCATATATAGCATGTAGTCAAACTCAGTAGTGTATTCTTGTTTTGGTCAGTAAAACATTTCTTTCCCCTAGCCTAGGCCTTTTGAGAACAGTAATTCTATTCCAGAAATGGAGATTGTAAAAATGGAAGAAAATGCTTTTTTTCCTTTTTTTTTTTTTAAGGAAAATTGGCCAGTTAGCACATGCCTTCTGCTAGCAGTTATGACACCACTAGAACTAAAAAAAAAAGTGATGTAGTAGCCTCCTTTGGTGCTATGAATATTAGTAATGAAAATAGGATGATTTCTTCACATCCACCTTATCTTGAAAATACAAGTCGCCCAGTGTAGTTGCACAGTCAAAAGCTGTTCAGTATGCCTAGGCAGAACAAGGTGGTATCAGTTGCCCCCTACCACCATCACCCTGGCTCCCTGCTGGTTCAGACCAAAGGTCCACCTAACCCTCTATCCTGTTTCCCACAGAGAGCTGACAGATATGCCACAAAGCCCACAAACAGGACTTGAAGGCAGCAGCCTGTCCCCACAGTTTGTCTCCAGTACGTGCTATTCAGTGACATACTGCTTCCAAATCTAGAGGTTCCACTTAACTATTCTGGCCAGTAGCTGTTGATAAAACTGTCCTCCAGGAATTTGTCTAATCCCTTTTTAATAAAGCCATCTAAAATAGTGGCCATCGCAATATCCTCTGGAGCACACAGCTCTGTAGTGAAGAATATGAAGTTAGAATTAGAAGTTAGGTGACTTGCGTTGTTCCCTTTTGTTTTAGTGATTTGTGCTTGGGCCTTCACCCAACCATCCAAACAGCCTGAAGAATACATTTAGAGCACCAGGGGCTGTAGCATTTCCTTGTACCCTCTTCAGGCTTCCTCAAGCACTAGGCTCCAACCCATAAATTGGGAGTGTTGATCTTGTGTGTGTGTGTATGTGTGTGTTTTTAAAGAAAAGGGAATGTATATAAGAACTATATAGATATATACAGAGAAAATATTGGAGAAGAAGTTAGATGTATTTGCAGGAAACTGATATATTTGCATGTAAAAAGAATGTTTGGCACTTGTAGGGAGGATGTTAAAGGCTTGGTAGGGGGTGGGATGGGGAGAAGGGAGTGTGGGGATGGGAACCTGGGGGTGGGGGGGAGGGGTGGTGAAAGCAAAGAGTCCAGGGTGAGTGCTGGGGAAAAGATGTTGTGGTAGTTTTCTTTGGTCTTTCTGCGTTACAAGGATGCGATCTCCATGTGCATAGAGTCTGGTAAAAACAACAACAACAACAACAACAACACATCTTAATAATTGCACATCATTGACTTTGCTGAATTATGGAATAAAATGATAGCTATCCATCAATCCTACTCCTAAACAGCAATGCTGAAAATACTTTAAATGCCTGTACAAAAGTAGATGGTGGGAGGGTGAACCACCTCCATTGCTATCTATTTGGAAGTCCCTTGTGGTGCACTCCAGAGATTAGCAGGGGCTGTATTTGGAGGGGTAGATAACTCCAGAAAGGTCTCAAGCTCATTGTGCTCATCTGCTGGGAAGTTCAGGGTGGAGAAACTGATTTTTCAGCAAGTTGGACATGACAGGAGAGACAATGAGGTCTTCAGTGTATACCCTCATCCCATTGTCGTCTGTGTTCATATTTTTGCAGGTTTCTGGAAGGCTTTACATGTTTGCAAAACATGTGTAACTGGAGATAACAGTGAGACAAAGGAAACCATGTGTTCACTGCATGGGAATGATGCCTCTGTCATACAGCTGTTGTGCAAAACACTTGCAAAACCCTTGAGTGGTTTTGCTGGTCCTGTGTAAACTTGGTTAGCTTCCCTCACAATTCCTCCTATTTTACTTCAAACTTTGCTTGAAAGAGCAGGTCTACCTTCAACTGTTTTTTGTTTTGATTTTTTAAAATGGTGGCCTGTCTCCCACATAGTGTGCCTCCAAGATGGGATGAATTGGCTCCTGGAGCCACAAGCTTATGCTTATTTTTATTGGACATGTGAACTAGACCTCAGGATTCCAGATCTTCCTGCAGGAGTTTATTGACCCAAACTATATCAACTCACTTAGTGCCTTTTGTCTTTTGTTGGTGGTAGGAAGTTGTAACAGATGAGCATGAATGCAATTTTCATCACAGAAAGCCAATGAATGTTTAGAAATCCAATAACTGATGGTAGCAAATCAGAGTCTCAGTGAAGTCATTTTTTTCTTGAGTTGTCTGAGATGGGAGATAGGAGCTGGGAAAGTCTGGCTTGAATCCTGAGCTGAAGGACCACAGGATTATCTTAAATACTTCACTACTGGTTTAGTACATATGTACAAATGTGCTTTTCCACAGATCAGTTGGGCAGTAGACTGTTAACATACGTTTCTTTCTTGACAATGAAAGGCTGATTATACTTTTGCTGCTTGGGAAACACGAGTGTCCCCCCTACACACACATTGCAGTTGTGACCTCTGTGTAGAACATAGCTGTACAAGTGTCATGGGACTTGTATGGATAGTGCCCCTGAATGTCAGTAGTGATGAGTTGAACATCTCTTCCTCACCTTGCCCTTGACCATACCACTTTGTAATCTATTTTGAACTTTTTCAAGAGGATAAACATTCCCATACTGTATTCGCCAAGTGTAGGTGTTATCGTGGAGCACTTTTTGAAAAGAAAAAAAAATAACAAACACAAGCTATGTGGATATCTGGAGTGATAACTCTTCCATTTCATGAGACTTTTGTTTCTGAAGTTAAAGCTACCAGGTAGAAAAGTCCCCAGCATAACCAATCTTTTAAAGACATAGACTAGAACTACACGACTGCTTTATAGCAGTGTCGAAGTGCACTGGTAACTGTTGGGGTACATTGCACAGTCGATATACCGCTTTTGTAGTGTTATTTCCTGCTTTTTATTCCACATGATCCAATATACCGCAACAAATGTCATTGTGTGTCCCATGATGTATAAATGTGCAAGAGGGATATAATGTTATCATGATGGGATAGTAATGATATGACACAAGGTGTAGACCTGGCCATAGACCAAGTAGTCCAAGTGAAATTGGTTCAGTCCAGTAAAAACTGCTGAGTGCCCTTCCTGCAGATGAAGAGGGTATGGATGACTCTTCCAGAATATGCACCGAAGATAAGAGTTGAAATTCATTTGACAGCTTTAATTCCACTGAGCTGATTCCTGAGACTGGATGAATCAGGATGGTTGGTGTGAAAATAAGTGCTTTAAAAATTGGTTGTATTAGGGACTTCTCTACTAACTTGGCCTCATTTCTTCGGAACGTAATTTCATCAGGGGATTAAGGTGGAGGTCAGAAAAAAAGCACCCTAATACAGATAATTCAGAATATTGGCTGTTGTGTCCAGCAGCAGGACACAACTGCAATCAACTTTTTTTTTTAAGGCAGTCCTTTGCATGCTTTTTAGGAGCCAGCTGTTTCCCCACTTCTTGTCTTGTGTTCAGCCACCTGCATCTAACATGGGGGTGGTGGGTGGTGAAGGTATAGACTATTTCAGGATGTATGGAGGTGTGGCAATCCTCACCCCCCAAATCTTGAGGACTTTGGTAGTTTTTATATGTGCATGGTATAGGAGGACTGAGCAAGGGGGTGGGGGGAGGGAAGGGAGGAAAAAGGATAGGGAAAGGGGTTTGGTTTGGTTTGTGAGGGGTGGGATGGGATGGGGGAGCCAAATGTTGCGAGCATGGTAATATTACTTCTGGTAATATCATGGAAGGCTTTTTTTTTTTTTAATGAATCGAAATGGGGAATTGGAAGGGGATGATTCTGGAAACTTCCCCACCGTCCCCCATATCAGACATTTGTTCGCAGGCAGTCAGAACTGTTAACTGTATATTTTTAGGGCAAACTTTTAGGAGTGCCACATGTTTGATACATTTTGTGCACAAGTCATGTGGCTACGTTGGAGAACTAAGGTTTGGCTTGCCCAGTCGGGATGGAAATTCCTTCTGTGAACCAGTTTGGGCCACTGTTAAAGGTTCAGTCCAGTGAGACTCTTGGCTCTTGATATAGCATGGGGTGAGAGAGCTCCATTTGGATAACACGTTAATAAAAAGACTTCCAATTTCATGCCATCAGAAGTTCACTTTTAAAAAAATGTCCTTAGTCTCCTTTCACTTCTGAGGTAGACCTGGGTTTGAGGATAACTTGGTCTTTCATTGGAAACTGCCTTAGGGTCAGATCCTCAGTCCATGTGGCCCAGTTGTCCTGAGCGCACAGAGTTTTCTAGGGGCCAGGCAGGTGCTGGCAACAATGACTCTTGAGTCTCCCACCTGCACCGCCACTGCCTATGCTCCAGAGAGTTGCAGGACAAGAGCAGTGAGTGGGGAGCCATAACAGGGCTCAGGATGGGTTTGAAGGGGTTCTTTGGGACCCTAGGCAGGGCATCCCTATGACAGAACTCTTCAGGCTTCCTTATGTGGGAGTGGTCTCTTAACAGAATTATCAGCACCCTCATTAAAATGGCAGTTCTCAGGGTTGTTTGGGAGAAGTAATGATCATTAAAGTGGTGTACAATATGTAGCATAGATAAGGCCTATAAAACAATGTAGTGTAGATCAGGCCTAAGAGAGCCCGGCCCTCCACACCTGTAGGCTTCCTGGGGTCAAAAGAGGCTTGTGAGGGGGGAGGGATTAGGTCACCTCTTGCTCCATATACATCCCCTTGTGCATCAGAAATGACACCTCAGAGAAACTGGCGAAGGACTTTAGAGTGAGTCCCAGTTTCTGTCCAAACCTTTGAATATGTGGTCTCTGTGTGTTCCAGAACTCCATTGTATATAGAAGTATATAAATACAAATTTGATTTCTATTTTAAGGGGTGGATGGGAATAAACAGAAGAAAACTATTTAAAAGAATAACAAATAAATAGGTGTTTGAGTGTTCAGAAAAGCTGTTAGAAGTGGGATGAAGCTAAAGAAAAGGAGCAGAACAAATATTCTTTTCAAATAAATTGTGTTGGTGCTTAGCATTCTCCATTTCTTGATCTAAGCCACACGGCTCACTTTATTTTTGTACCCGCAATTAGAGTTGTTCTGAGGAATGCATCCTCCTAGGATGAGTTATGAACTTTGAGAGAAAGGCATCTTCCTTGGAGGTCAGGAGAGAAATCAAGACCACAAGATACATCCTTAAGGGATCATCCAGGTCCCCAGGGGATTTGTGGACATTATTTTCCTCTTGCCAGAAGTGCTGGGAGAGATGGGCTGAGAAGCTGGGGTGGTCAGTCAGCATTTGATATTGCTATCCCTTCTTATGGCCAGAGCTGTGTGTGCCATGATTCTACAGATGTGCAAAAGAGTCACAGAATGTGGCATTTGAGCTTCCTAAGAACCACAGTTTTCATTTGGTGTGTGTTTTTAAGAACACATGCATCCAAGTTTCTAGCCCTTATGGTTGGACAATATACTTGAAAGTGTGTGAGCAATGCCTGGTGAGTTCTCAGCCCAAGGAGTTCCTGAATATAGGATTTCCAGTGGTCAGAAGGTGGGGTTCCAGTATCCTTTTCAACCACGTGCCCCTCCTGCATGACCAGCAGAATATATTTCTGCAAAATCATGTGCACAATTTGCATAATATAGGCAGGTCATGGAATTCTGCTTTCTTTTTGCGGAATGTTGGTTGATGCAGAGCTCAGAAAGAGATTTTGTGGTGTACACAGCCCTGCTTATAGCACAGTTTATCTATTCCATGAAGTACATTTTTAAGTTGTTGATTTCTTGCTTTTAATGTGCTCACACTAGTGTAGGAAAATGCTGGGGAGGGAATGGGGAAAGATATTTCTAAGGGATGGTGGGAACAATACTTGGGAAACGTGATGCAAAGAATTGCCAGGCATAGCTTGGGCAAGAGTGTGTAATCTTCCTTCAGTATTATAATCCAGTCCTATTTGTGTGCTCCTAATCACAGGATGTACTGGCGTGAGAATTGCTTCTAACCAGGAGCTCCTGTTCTGCAAAAGGAAGGAAACTGGTACTGCTCATGTGGATAAGGAGCAGCTTCAGTTTAAAAACAAACACACAATACCAAAATCAGGTCAATACTGCTACAATATTGCTCGAGGAATCGTTTCAGATTTTTAATTTTTCGGTGCAGAGAATTATACTTATCAACAGGGGGGGGGCAGAGAGAGAGAGAGAGAGAGAGAGAGAGAGGAGAGAAAGATCATTGGGCAAGAGCTGTATGCAAACTTTTCTCTCCCCACTTGTAAAAACTGAACAGAGAACAGTGCTTCAACACTCACAAAGTCAGCACTGGCATCAAAAAGATAGGCTGGGGATGGCCGCAGGGACCAGCAATGCAATGTGACTCTGAAGAGCCAGCTAAAGGCTTGTCCAGATGGCAGGATCTCCCAATGGTTAATTTGACACTGTAGTGCTAAAACAGAAAAGGGGGGGGGTCAGAGAGAAAGAGAGGGAGAGAGAGAGATGTGCTAAGGTTTCCCTCCCACGGTGTCACTCAAGCTTACCCTGCTAGTGACTGGTACACCAATTTGGACTAGCTGGTTGTTCAGAATAGCACCACATTGACATCTTTTCTCTCCCCCTCCACTTTGTAGTCAAGAATGCTTAGCTGGCATGCTGGGAACCCTGGAAAGCCTCTGCCTGGAGGGAGCATAAATGTACCTGGTTCAGTAGGATCCTTGAAAGAAGTGACTCCTTTACTATAACCTTAGGTTCTCCTAAGCTGTGCTGTGGATGTATCCTCAAGGAATGTTTGCTGAGTCTGTATGCAGGGATTTGGGGAGGAGTGGATGTGGGGGATCAAAAACTATTGTACGTTTTGATATCTGGAAAATGAAATGTGATGAGTTGGCCATCTTCCACAGTTCCTCCCTGCACTCATTACCAAGGAGGTCCAGGGCACTTAATTTTTATCAATGCTGAGGAAAGATGGAAAGTTACTGTTCTGCTGAGTGTCGGAAGGGTCCTTCTCCAAATTTCGTGAAAGACAATGATGTGGGAGGTATCTGTAGCTCTCCCAGTAAATCATGGGATTCTGTTATGGGAGTCTCAGCAGAAGGGGGTGGGGAAAATCTATCCACCAGGCACTCTATTACCTCTACATGAAATGGATCTCAAAACTTGAAGCCTCTGCTGAACATGTCTCTTTCTGTAACTGGGATGGCCAGAGCTGGGATTCTGCTGAAGGACAGGCTCATTCCTGCCTTGATGTCTGCCAAGTAAGGTGAATGGCAGTAAGTAACTGAGGCTTCAAGGCTGCAGTGAAAACAGCAACTGAGAGCCTGGGGTGGGTTGCTCCAGAGTTAGAACCACAAGGCTAATATGTTGTTACTGGGATTCAAAGCAATATTTAACAAAACTTCCTAGAGGTTGTGACTAGTTAGCCTTTGGTAGCATCCCAGGACCTCTTCTTCTTAGTTTGCTGTTCACTTTGTGTGTGTGTGTGTGTGTGGGGGGGGGAAGTATCCATTCTGTGACCAACTTATCATGTCCCTTAAACATTTGTACTAAGTTTAGATCTGAAGTAGTGTACTGTTCTACAGTGCTGAATGGTTCTTGGACTGACAAGGTCACAGAGGTTGTCTCAGCATGCTGGCAACCCCACCCCCCGCCCCACATACAAAAAGCCCTCATATGAGTAACACTTCCTGATGTACATCCAAGCAGAAGAGCCTTGAAAGCATGTCTGCTAGTGCCCCTCCTTGCAGGAACCCCCCCCCCCTCAAATTCTGTGGGTTCCACCAGGTTGCTGAAGCACTGTCTTCTCTGGTAGGAAAACTTGGCATCTGAGGAAAGGCAGTGTTTCTATTTAATAACTTTTATTACTTTTGTAGCCACACAAAAATATTCCCATCATCATCACCAAAGATCAGGCAGAGCATCAATAGGATGTGGCTTTGTATGTGGACACAGTTAGGTAACCTTTCCAATGTAAAGCAAGAATGTAATACGTTCAGGAGGATAAGAGTGCCGCAAGTACCAGCACTCTTCAATAGTGCAATTATTATTTTATTTAGTTTGTTTCATTTCTCCTCCTGCCCACACACACACACGTGCATGCACACACACACACATAGGCAAGAGTTTTCCAGTTTGATCCTTTGTTCAGCGCAGGTTGCTAAGATGAAAAAAGAACACATTTGTGTTGGTATCTGCCTCTTCTCAAGGACTTTGGGCTCCACTGATTAGCAGTAAGTGAGCAGAACTTGGGGAAAACAGAGATCCCCCCTCCAACCACTTCTCTCTCTGTGTGTGGGTGTGTGTAAAGGGGGCTTCCATTCAAATCCTGTAGCAGAATTGGAGCAGGACTTTGATTTCTTGTCTCAATGACTTGTCCCACAATTGCTTACAAGAAAAAAACAAAAACAAAACACAAATATGACACAGAACATTTACAAAGCACACTTCCAGCAGTAATAATGTTAACCCTCTTGAATGCCAAATATACCCATCCTCTTAGCATTTCAGAGAATAACTTTGGAGGTGCCTGACTTTCTGATGGCCGAACTTCTGGTTTCCATCTGTTGTGCATGCCTTCATTTCTGTGAACATTTCTCTTATGATTTCTTGGGAGGTGTTGATTCACATGATATTAGATTATACATTTTAAATGAACTTTAATGATACAACATTACCTGAGGTGGAATAGAAAGTTAAACATAGTCCAGAACAGGCCATGCAGAAAGCATCCAATTATTCATACAGAATGTACCCATAACGACTGGAGTCAGATACAGGAAATGGGTATACTGGCAACTCTTTCCAAGTTTGAGCCTTTCTCACTTTTGAGTGTTTCATCTCATGTTCCATCAAGGCCAGTGTAAATTGCACAGCTCCCCATTGCTGATGGAGAGGGGTTGATGATCCTGTGGAAACTTTCCCTTGGACTCCCTTGTTCTATGGAGAGAATTCCCGAGCCCATCCATATGAACATAAAGACGTCTATTTAGGACCTAGCTTGTTTTGCAGGAAGATTTACATTAGAACTCTCCATCTCAGCTACTGAAAACAAGACTGTTCTGACCAACCACATCGACTTGATCTTTCCTATACAGAGAATTCGATAGAACTGTATTCATAGATGAGACCTTTTCTGTAAGTAATTTGTATCCAGTTACAGGATTGGAAGAGAAAAGCTGTATATCCCTATTATAGTTAGAAAGAAAGCTATGCTCAAAATACTTTATCACTGTCATATCACTCTGTGGGGTCTCTACGCAACTCTTATAAAGTTCTACAGAACCCCTTTGATTTCCTCTGTGTCAAATCCATGGGACTTTTCCATAAGGTGCTATTGCATTTTTGCGATTTTCTTTGAATCATTAAAATGTAATTTTTTCTTTAAAGTCTTGCCTACTGAATTAAACTGACTTTAACCCTTGAAGACCATTCAACCTCGATTACATTTCTTGAATGTTGAGTATTACAATGTATAACTCATGTTAAGGTGCTTTTTGGTGCTGTTTCAAAGGTAGCCAGTGGGGCGTGGGTGGCTGAAAATATATAAATAAAACCAATAAGAGGGAAACTATTTCCCACCCACTAGTTCCTTCACTTTTATCATTGTGGTTTTGTTCTTGGGTTTTGAAAATACTGACTAGTAGCGACCACTACTGAAAAAAAAGTGGCATTGTTGATTCCTGATTGGCACACTTCAACCTATTTAGCTCTTAGCTATGGGACTAGTGTGTAAACAGAGTAATGGTAGGTTGATTTTTTAAAAAAGATATTATTAGGATTTTAAAAATTGCACAGGTGTATACAGCAAAAAGATTCACTACAAGCCAAGGTGGCATCTATAGGGTTAATTTTGAACTTCAAATAACTCAGAAGGATAAAAATTTAAAGAAGTAGAAGAAACAAAAAACTATTTTTCAGTACGTCTTTTTTTCTGTAAACAATTTCAGAATAAAATCCAAGATACAATGGTGCTGTACCAAAGCCTTATACGAGACTTATTCTGCGAGATATATAACCTCTCTGTATCTGCATTGTTGCTCTCTGCCTCCATTTTGTAAAGGCCTATAAAATACCAGCAGGAAAGGAATTCGGACTGGGAGCTGACCTTGGGACTTTTGCCAGCATTGCTGCCCTTCCTCTTGGGAAAAAGGAGCTATTTCATACATTAACAGGAAGTCTGGAGACAGGAAAAACAAGTGACATACATTTCCCCTCCCCATACTTCAGAGGCTCATCAGAAGTGAGGAGATGCATTTTTCTGCACATGAGTTGGGAAGATACATATATCTCCTTCCGTCATCAGACAAGACCCAGAAGTGTAGGGGAATGGAATCACATACACTTCCACTTCCTCTCTTGTTTCTAAAGTGGCTCTAAGGTGGAAATACCCTCTCTGCCTGGTATTTCTTTTGGAAGAATCCAAGCATCTTGAATTTCAAGGCAAAGGACTGGACATCACACAGACCGGTCTCTTTATCTTCCTTCTCTCTTTCTCTGGCCCTGAGTATATAGAGAAAGGTGCAAAGGGAATTTCCCACATAAATGGGTGCTAATTAATTTTTTTGGCGGGGGGGCGGACAAGTAAAGGAAACTTCACAAGTTTGGGGTGAATGCTCCACTCCCTTCTTGATTTTCCTTTCCAAGAAGATGATGGAGCAGAGAGAAATCAGAAAGTGTGGCATTTCTGCACTACAAATATAAACCAGTTTAAAGCCTATTTAACTATCATGGCTCACAGCAAAGGGATTCTTGGAAGATGTCACTCTATAAAGGGACCACAGAAGGCCCCACCAAAAAGAATACAGTTGCAGGGGTGATTGCCAGTTTGTCTTCACAGGTGAGCTAGTTTCAAATTAGTTTAAAAAGATTGTGTTGATATACCCAAGCTCAATGGATGCTCCAGGAGCCTGTGGAGTAATAAGACGAACAGAAATAAATGTTGGTTCTGAGAGTAGCAAGACCCAGTAAAGGCTTATGGAAGTCCATCAGCCTTGGTTGTTTAGTCTAAAATCTTCCAACATGGCCAGACTCATGTGGCCAAAGCAGATGTAGACCATGCCTTCTGCTGAGTCTCTGTTGGTCCTGTCTGCTGATTTTGTCCTCTCTCAAAGAGCTACTCAACTTGGCTTTTAATGGAGATGTCTCCTGGCCACATCTGGTTTGGGAACTCTTAAGCAATAAACCCACTCTGTCTACCACTGATGTTTGGCCCCCTTAGGCATTTGGAACATTGCCAGTTAGTTGAACTGTGTAGCCCCTGCCTTAAATGTGAATGGCATGCCCTTAACCTTTTTATCTGCTGGTATTTTGAAAGCCTACTAAACCAATCACCTCCGAGTAACATCGCCTGTTCATTTACTTTCACCCTCTCCTTTTTATTGTTTATTTTTTAAAAGATGTACCCAGTAAAGAAAATTATGGCAGTGTTGCAATGTTATGTAAAACTAGCCATTCTGTAGGAGAATGATGGACTTTGGGACTGATTAAAAAATAACATTTAATTGCTCCACATGTAACATTACTCTGCTTCAAAAATGTTTTGTATTTTGATATAAATAAACATTTGCAAAAAAATGTCATGTGAAATTTCGAATTTTTTGTGGATTTTTTAATGGACATCAATGTGACATAGTGGTGAGCATGTTGGATTTGAACTACAGAGGCCATGGGTTTATATCTCCACTCAGGGGCTAACTACACATTCCACATAAATGCTCATAAGAGAGTCTGATGTTGGCTTTTTTCCCCCTTTCCTTTTTTCTTTTTAAATGAGGTATGGCAGGGCAGAGGCATTTACAGCAGAGAAATGTCAGAGGAAAGGGGATGTTTCACCCCATTCCCCACCCACCATTTCTTTCTTCAAAATTGCTCCCCAACTGGCTTTTCCCCCACAAGTTTCCAGTTAGTTATTTACACTTGCAGAAATGTTACTGCAACCCCGTGGGGGTGGAGGGAATGGCAGACTGTGGAAGAATTAACAAGTCTTTCTCCTATCTGTGGTTGCACTGCAAATTATGCCTCCTCCAGTGACTCCACACATGTTCAGCAGTGACCAGAAGTCCCAGTCCTGTCTCCCCCACCAGCCTCCTAGTTTGGCTTTTCATGGGGATGAGGATGATTCTAATGTGCAGAAGGAACCTCTCATTTCAGATAGTGGATGGGGAAACTGTATGTTTGAATGCTGTTCTAGGCAGAGAAAAATGGTCAAATCATCCATCCAGGCTGCTTAAAAGGTGTGTCACCCAGGCTTTTCTACATGAGGCTTTTAACCCACCACTTCACCGAGGCTTCTGCTTCCAGATTCTTTGTGGGATTAAGATTGGCTCCTTTACATGTGTATTTTTCCCCAGGAGTTTCTTTCATTGCCTTTCTATATGTTCCATTACACAACCAGTAGGTGGCAGCATGGTGTAGCAGAATTGCACGCATACATCAGGGTTTCATGCTGCCATTCAGAAAATACCAGACTTTCCTTGTTAGAAAAAAAATACCCACTATAATAGTTGCAAAACATGGGAGAGGCCCTGGAGGGTGACCACATCATGTAAAGCACCTACACATTACAGTGAGTGAAGATTCATGAGTGCACAATAAATGCCTCATGTACAAAGGCTCCCAATGAGCTTCATGGCTAAATCAGGGACTTCAGCCTGGGGTGCTCAGGTCATAATCCAACACTCTAATCCCTACACTAATACTGGCTTTCAATGTGGCTTAAGTCCTAGTTAACTCCTGGTCACAGACTGTGAAGTTCCTAGTTCAAGTGCTTTTACTTCTAGGCTGCAGATTCACCACCAGCCAGAGGCTTTTCCACTTAAGCAGTTTATTCTAGTACATAGGGGAAAGAGTTCCAAAACAGATGGCTTGAATATGAAAATCTAGGCAGGTTTCCTGCTTATTGCTACTCACATACCACCCATGAGGTGTAGATCTTTTTTTCAGTTGTGAAGTGCACAACTAACATTTCTATTGTCTGTTCCCCTGACCGCCTGTGCCCGTACACACCATGGAATCATACTTTACAAACTGCTCCTACATTACTGATACGTTGCAGCAGAAAAAGGAACAATAACATTTCTGATACGTTACAGCAAAAACTAAATGACAAAACATCCTGTATGCCAAACCTGGTTTTTGTTTTGTTCTAAAGAAATACTCAGGGTGTGTGTAGTTTTGATTTAAACTTGCTTAAATCATGGCACCAACATGACTAAAGGAATGCAATGGAGTTTGCATCTGCTGCCCTAATATTTGGAATAAGCACCATCATGTTGTAGAAAAGGATAATACATATTTAAAGTAACAATAATAAGATGAGCATCTGTAACCAACCACATACATGCCCAGTTGTCCACACCCATTTAAAAATAAAAAGGAAAGATGCAGTGGTGACCAGTGTCAGATCTGGTGGCCTTTGGCATGCCCATGCTGGCCCACGTGTTGATGCCACTGCTCTCTGGGTAGTTATTTGGGGTGGGGGTGGTGCTCTGGGCTGTGGGGACTTGGGTCCAGCCCTTAATTCAGCCAATACTTAGCTTGCTTTCCCCATCTCATTGTGACATCATGGTTACCTAGGCAATGTTTTGTGCTTAGTTCTGCAAGAATGTCTCACCACAAATGCTCACACTGTGCTGAAGTCTCACTTGAAGAGTCCACCAGCTTTTTGGAGCAGATAGGAATCGTGGCTAACCCACGGGGTAGTCCCCAACTCCCTTGGCTCATATGACTGCCTTAGAATGATCATTACCACATGGACAGCATTTATCTTATTCTGCAAGGCTGCTAGACAGCCTTTCCCACCTGACAATACTCCAGTAAGGGCAGAGATGATGCTTGGCTCATGGAGCTGCTGTTTGGGCTCAGAAGGCACTTTGAGGAGAGGTTGGAGAGGGATAGTTATCATTCGGGATGTATAGGCATTTCGTTTTTTCTTGCAAAACATGCTAGCATGCCCCATTTGAAGCCCCAAAGGAGAACACAAGCACAAGCACATGTCCGCCAAAAATATTCACAAATTGTCGAACATGTGCTCGTGTTCGTCTCATTCCCAATTCCTAGTTTGATTTGCACGAATTTCCTGATTTGTGCAAATTTCATCAGTAGACTCAATCAGCCCCGCTTTAGTCTATGGAGGAAATCTGTGCAAATTTGGGGAGATTTGTACAAATCTCCTGTTCGATCGCTGCTTGATTTGTGCAGATTTCCAGTTCACGTGAAGCGAGCAGTGATTGCAAATGGGAATTGGACATGAGATGAGTGGCAAGATGGTGTTTGGAGAATCCTAGCGATCTCGAAAACTGCTTGTTCACCCACTCCTAATTATGAGAACATGAGATGAACATTATTCATTCGCCATCCCTAGTTTCACTGAGAACCTCAGAACATCCCTAGTTATCCTGAGAACATGAGATGAACATCGCTCGTTTGCTCATCCTTAGTTATCATGAGAATGGGCTGGATGTGCCTGATTTCATCTGATCTCGGAAGCTAAGCAGGGTCAGCCCTGGTTAGTACTTGGATGGGAGACTGCCTGGGAATCAGGCTTCCTGCATTGAGCGGGGGGTTGGACTAGATGGTCTTGTGGGCCCCTTCCAACTCTATGATTCTATGATCCCTAGTTATCATGAGAACATGAGATGAACATCGCTCATTTGCCCACCCCTAGTTATCATGAGACTGACACTATTGAATTCTCCCCACTCCTTCTCTTTCTCTCCTTTAAGGATGATGCAGTGGAGCATGAGGTAGTGCCTGTATTGGTACACTGGCTGAAGAGGGTGAGTGTACTGACCAGGGCCATGCTGAAATTCCAGTCCATGCAGCCTGCTTGAGAAGGATCCTGAACCAGCACAAAGCAGTAACAGCAAGATCCTGATGCGCAGGGACAGAGTCTTGGAACAATCTGTTGTTAACAGTAGTGATCAGTGTGTGCACACCCCTGCTTTGCCAGATTAGGGTTTTTGGAAGCTGCCAGTGGTGTCGCTGTGGGGCAATGTAGGGGGATGTGCAGATGAACTGGGGCTTTTTTTTTTGAGCAGCAGTGATGGCATCATCTGCTGGAGAGGCAGGGTAACAGATAGACCCTCCTTGCTCTGGCAAGTGGATGAGGACATACTTCACGCTAGCTGTCTAAATGGTCACACTTCTTTCGCAAGATGGTTTGCATTTTTTAATTTAAAAGCTAAAGGTTGCATTTCAGCTGGCTGAAGGTACCTTGCTAAATCTCAGCAATTAATTTTATTTTTTAATTTGTTACATTTACATCCCCCCTTTTCCTCCAAGGAGCCCGAGGTGGTGCATTTGATCCACAACCCCTCCCTTTTATCCTCATAACGACTCTGTGAGGTAGGTTAGGCTGAGAGTCAGTGACTGGCCCAAAGTCACCCAGGAAGCTCCATGGCCAAGTGGGGACTTGAACCCAGGCCTCCTCAGTCCCAGTAAAACACTCTAACCACTACCCCACACTTCTGCAATTAGAAGTAAGATGATTTATTATCGTAAAATTGGAGCACACCCGTGGAGTCTACCCTAAGTATGACTAAATCTGGATCCAGCCTATTAGGTTCATACATCCTTAACAGCATTCTGCAAGCCTATATCCATATTTCTGGCTGCTATGCTAAGTGCCCCGTCTTTTCCCCCAGTCAAAGCCTGATCCAAGGGCATAGAGCAGGAGAACCAGTAAACCTTCCACAGCTTGTCAATCCATTCTCCTTGTTCCTTCTCTTGCTCTGTGGTGAAACGTTGGCCTCTGAGGCAAACTTCATGCCCCGAGTGTTGAGCGCTAAGTGTAAAAATATCTTTAGATATTTGTAATGACTGATGTGGATTGGCCTTCATGCGTACCAAATTTAAGCTTTCTCAGTGGCATAGTAGTACAGCAGCTATTTTGGAACGCCTCTCACTTTCTCTGTTTCTAGGAGGAAAGTGATACAAATGTCTCCCTTCAGACTTTTCTGCCATCTATTTATTTATTTAAAATGTTTATAGGCCACCTTTCAGGGCAGGAGCCCTCCCAAGGTGGTGTGCAACAATAAAATGCATATGACAGAGAGTCATATAATGGAGAGACAGCGTGGTGTAGTGGTGAGAGTGTTGGACTGGGAATCGGGAGATCTGGGTTCTAGTCCCCACTTGGCAATGGAAACTCACTGGGTGACTTTGGGCCAGTCACAGACTCTCAGGCCAACCTACCTCACAGGGTCATTGTTGTGAGGATAAAATGGAGAGGAAGATTATGTAACCCACTTTGGGTTCCTTGCAAGAGGAAAGAAGGTGGGATATAAATACAACAAATAAATAAGTAAGTATGTAAGTAAGTAACTAAGTAAATAATAACATTCATATAATAGAAAAAAAAACTGATGTGGTAATAAAAACAGCAAATGTTCCACAAAACAACAAACACCAGCATTAGACAGAACCTACACCACACCTACAGGTATAACCCAGTATGATAAAACATAATCAGTGGAAGGACAAGGTAAACAAGGAAGGGCAACGCAGAGTTCTATGGCCATCCAATGCAGAGCAGGAGGAGCTGTGGAGGCACCCTTTGCTAGCTTTTTTGCCCATCTAGCTGGTGTCCTGCAGAGCAGTAGGGAAGGAGGCTGGGGAGGCCTGGGGATATGGCATAGGCCAGCCTCCCCAGTCCCTCCCCCACCCACCAGCATGCCCCCTTTCTCTCCTCTCCAAGGTCACCTTTGCGACCTTGGAGAGGCAGCTACAGTGGTTCTCTCTGCATCGACTGTGAGGGGGAGGGGATGGAGAACTCAGATTCCTGGTTCCAAGGTCGGAGTGCTGTCTCCAACCTCAGATCTAGGAATATGACCTATCCGATGGCCTCCCAGGCTCTGCCTAGGGGCTGTAGGATTGCTCTCATTAAGTCGTGTCCAACTCTTTGTGATGCCATGGACCATAGCACGCCAGGCCTTCCTGTCCTCCGCTCTCTCCCGGAGTGTGCTCAAGTTCATATTCATTGCATCGGTGATGCTATCTAGCCATCTCATCCTCTGCCGTCCCCTTCTCCTTTTGCCTTCAATCTTTCCCAGCATCAGGGTCTTTTCCAGTGAGTTTTCTCTTCGCATTAGGTGGCCAAAATATTTGAGCTTCAGCTTCAGTATCTGTCCTTCCAAGGAGCAGTCAGGGTTGATTTCCTTTAGGATTGGTCTCTAAGTCTTCTAGGACTTCTTAATAGCCTGCAATGGTGGGGCCTGGCAGTCCCCTGCTGGCAACTTATTCCAGAGGTGTAGGGCCACTGCTGGGCAGAAGGCAGAGCTCTCATGTACTCACCTACCTAACTGAGAATTATGACTCCAGCTGTGTGTGTGTGTATGAAAGCCCAAGCTTTTTAATAATAGAAAGAACAACAGCAGCAGCAATTTACTTAATTAATAAACATTAAATGATTATGATGCTTTAAAAAAGAAAAATAGCAAAACAACAACAATGACCTGTGGGATGAAAAGGCTGTTGTACCACTGTCTTAAACCAATGGTTGGTTAAAGGTAAATTAATCCATCTTAAGTGATCTGGAGTACGTACTGTTAGATATATCCAGATGACACTCTTTTACAATAGATGGAATGGCAAAAAAAAGGGGGGGGTGACCACAAAAGGTCTTTGGAAGACTATCAAAAATAGAATTTCTTGACCCATCAATTTAGAGATTCAGATCTCTTCACAGCAGATTAGCATCATATTAAGAAGCCTTCCTATGTTTGGCCCCAGTACACTTAAGTCCTGTTTTTTTAAAAATAAGACTTCCTATGCTTTTCTCTCCCTCCCATCCCCTCTCTTCCTGTCTTGCCTTCCATGATATCCAAATTTAAATGGTTATTTCCTTGGGCACAGAAAACTGTCTCTTCCTCCACCTTTTCTTATGAAACTCTGTAACAGTCCTGCCCAACTTGGTGCTCTCCAGATGTGTTGGATATGCTGGCTGGGGATTATGGGAGGTGTAACCTTGCCCAACACATCGAGCAGTAACCAGGCTGGGCAAGGCTGCTCTATAAAGTCAAGTGCTGTGCACATTTATGACACTGTATGAATCAGTAACAAGATTAATAGGGTGGTGTCCAATGTTAGTCCTATGCAGAGTAGACCCATTGACATGAATGGGACTGAAGTTAGTCACAACTAACTTCTGTCTCATTCATTTTAATGGATCTACTCTATGTAGGGCTAACCTCAGATACTTCCCATAGTGACCAACTTGTCTGATTGATTTTAATGGGATCGTAACTCATTTTGCCTTGGCTGGACCTCAGTGTTTTGTACAATAAGTAACTTCACTGTTGGGAAAAGCACTGACATTTGTGTGTTTCTCTCTGTGTCCCTTTCTGTATGTGTGGTTGTTGCCTCCAAGGTTGAAAAAGAGGCTGCTAATGTCTTTAGGCAGAAATCAGAAAACAGGGTAGACAGTGAGATGGGATTCAAACCTGACATCAGAAATTTCCCTTCAGTTGGCCAAGATCTGGCAGCAGCAAGATCAAAACCGGAGCCTTGGGAGAGATTTGAAGACAGGAGGCCCCCAAGGGTGAGAGATATGGGGAGATGTGTGTGTGTTGTGGGGGTGGGGGTGGGGGCTTATCAGACCCGGTTGAGAGTGGGGTGAGACAAACGGAGGCTGCCTACAAGAGCAGTCTTCTATGGCGATGTCATCAAATTTTATAACAGTCTGATTCAGAATACCAAGTTGATGTGCTTGCTAAAGCAGGGGTGGGCAGAAGGTAGATCTCCAGATGTTTTGGACTTCAGCTCCCAGAAGCCCCTGCCACCATGGCCAATGGTAAGGAATGATAGGAGTTGAAGTCCAAAACATGTGGGGTTCTAATTTCTGCCCACCCCTGTCATAAAGCATAGCAGTATTCCAGCCTTGGCCATATGCACATCTGAATAGTTCTTCTCCAATTCAGACTGTAATCTGAGTCAGAGATGAACTCCCTCTTCTCCCTCTCACTAATTCACTCACTTACCTCCTGACTGCTGCAGCAGTGATAACAACAGCTGAGAGGAAGGCATCTCTTTCTCTCTCCTTCCCTCCCCCAGTGTTTAGAACATTGCTGTGACTGCTTCCCAGATTAATGTAGTTTTTCCTGTGCACCTGGGGGGAAAAAAAACTACATTTTTTCAGCATCCCTGGTGCCTGGGAAGCTGATGTAACAGCATTTCAACAGGCCCATTGGTGCAAGGAGCTTCCTTGGCTGCTGTGGCTGGTATCACTGCATTTCTTTCATTTGGCCACAGATGGATGGGGAATCACAGGCTGAATCCTTATCAGAAATTCTTCTGGCCATTATTCCAAGCCCTGCTCTGGGCATAAGCCCTGACTGTAATCTGTGAACAAGAGCTCAGCCTGAATTGAATTAAAAAATAAAATAAAATCTGAGCTTGAAACCTTTGCATACAGTGCATTTTATTTTACTTTATTTTATTAAAGATGACCAAGAATCTCCAGTGCAAATAACCAGGCCTTTTATATCACTTTTACAGGATGGTACTCGGTTGTCCAACACAGAACTTACAGCCTGTTCCAGTCAAGATTTAGTAGACTACAGGACAAATCTCCAGTTCATCCGGTGGAGGTGAAGCTTTAAGCTAAGACCCTACAACTCTCCTTTGCTTTTTGATGGGAACCTTGCTCAAATTATAGGGGACACAGCTGGTCCTCAAGAGGTAGTAATGGGAGCTGAGCTTCAGGCCAAGGACAAATGCTTGAGGAACTAGTTGTTTTGAGAATTCTGATCTAACCTGGCCTGGGATTGGATCCAGACTTAAGATGCAATCCTATGCACATTTAGACAGAAAAATGTCCTACAACCCTTAGCGTTTCCCAGCCAGCGTTGCACCCTTAGTCAGGCTTAGAATAGACCTTTGGAATCAATGGGACATAAGATAGTCATGACTTATCTGCCCAACTGATTTCAATGGATCTACTCTAAGCATGACTAAATCTGGACCCAACCCTGATCTGCACCTCCTGTTGTGCAGATCGGATTTGGTACTTCTCTGCATTTTTCAGTGCAGTTCTCTGCTCAGACAGAGTGAATAATAATGCACATCTTAGGATAAAATGCATTTAAAATTTGTGCTTTGAGAGAAAATCATTCCAAAATCCATACTGGGAGAGACAGAAGAAAATACTAACTATGAATTTTCATGCCAAAGAAAAAATAATAATTTACAGATTAACACAGAAAGAGGACCAAAAGTATTTATGAAAGACATATGGAAAACTGACATGGGCTGGAAATAGACTGATCTGTCCAACCCTAAGGCCAAGGTTCAGGTTTTTGCACCCCTGTACACTACAATGGCATTCGCCAACTCAATGGAGCTATGCTGATGTACAACAGCCATTTTCAAACTATGTTCCAGTCCAGGGAACCCTTAGTTCCTCAGACGCTTCCTCAAGGGTTCCTCCATGAAAACATCAGAAACAGAGGACAAGGTCCTTGTCAGGGTTCCCCTTATGACCTGGACCACCTAAGCAGCTCCTAAAGGATTTCTTGCCTCCTTAAAAGTCCCACCTTCCTTCTTTTACCTTCTCCTTTCCAGTAATGTGGGGTTTAGGCAGTAGGCGTGGGGCGATTGACACTCTAGACACAGGGTTAACCACAACAGTTTACTGGTAAATTGAAACAAAGAAATCACAACTAAAGGTATTTACACAATAGAGCTGAGTGATACAAAAGGACTTAAGAGAAAATAAAAATTGTAAAACACAAGTTCCTTTACCCTACTTGTGCTTAGACTTTTCCAGGCTGCCTCTTCCTGCTCCCTCTTCAGGCTCTGGTTTCCCTGACACGGCTGTTACTGGCTCTCTCAGTCTCTTTATATACCCTCCTTCCTCAAAACCAAAAGTACTGTGTCAAACCTGAGGAAATTAAACTTAACTGGAGAAATGAAACTGACACTTAACTGGGGAAATGCAACTACTCCTCTCAGGGATACCCCTTCCCAACAAAAAACAGGCCTCTGGGACTGACCTTTTTTCCCTTTGCCTTGGTAGGTGTCAAACCTTCACAGTTCTCTACACAGCTGATTTGCCCATGGCTACTGATCTTTCCCTGAAATACAAAGGGATGGGTGAACAAGCAATATTTGAGATTGTCAGGATTTTCTGAACATTGTCTTACCATTCTTCTTGTGTATGATTCCTGTTGGCATTAGTGATCACTGTTGCTCTGCGCAAATGGGAAACTTGTGCAAATTGAACAGTGATTGAATGGGAGATTTGCACAGACCTCCCCAAATTTGTGTATATTTCCTCCATAGGCTAAAATGGGGCTGATTCTACTGAGGAAATTTGCACAAAGTGGGAAATTTGTGCAAATTCAACTGGGAATCAGGACGAGATGAATGAAAGCAAGTGTTCAACGGTGAATATTTTTGGCAGACATGTGCTTCAGAACTTTGCAAAAAATGACATTCCCATACATCCCCCAAAATATGTAACCACAAAGGGGTGAATTTTAAAGTGTACTCTCACCCTGAATTCACGTTGGGCTAGGGATGTCAGAGAAATCTGGGGCAGAACCAAATGAGTTTGGATTCTCATGAATCCAACCCATGGATCCTGCAGTGGACTGGCTTTCCCTCTGTCAGGTGGATTCCGCAAACTTGCGAACTAGTTTTATAATTTCCCCAAATTTTGCACAAATTTCATCACAGAAAACTATGTGAAATTTCAAAATAAGCTTGGCCAAAATGTGCATTTCCCCCATAGACTAAAATGTGAAAATGCACATTTGAGGGGAATTTGCACATTTTTGCACATGCAAATTTGCGCAAGTGCAAATTTGCATAAATTTGGAAACAAAAACAAATCAGATTCAGTTGATGGGCAGACAACAGAACAAAAGGCACCTGACAATCTACAAAACACAGATGGAATGTCAGGGTGGAAACTGAGCTAATAGAACCCCAGAGAAGTCCTGATTCTGAGGAGGATCAGCAATCCGTGGGAGAGGAGACAGCTCATCCCTCTCAGGCACAGCAGCTGTCAGAGATTCCTCCTGCCAGCATTC
This sequence comes from Heloderma suspectum, assembly GCF_057233095.1. Taxonomy (NCBI): domain Eukaryota; kingdom Metazoa; phylum Chordata; class Lepidosauria; order Squamata; family Helodermatidae; genus Heloderma; species Heloderma suspectum. The sequence goes on from NC_139463.1 coordinate 13,196,934, forward strand.
CTGAGATAGATACTGATCCTAGCAGTGAGAAAGTGTGGGAAGGGGGCTTGCTAGATGCTCGATGCAGACGCAGGGAGCGATGAGCGATGGAGGGCGCAGAAAGGAGGCGTAGTGCCCGTTTGGCATGCAAGCAACGGCTACGTCCCGTGGACCCAAGGGAAAGAGGGAGGATCTCTCCCTAGCCCATAAGTTCAGGGTCTTCAAGTGACTCTCCTTCAAACGGGGATCAGCTGCCTACTCAGCGCATAGGCCACTCTGCTGTTCCTTGCTTAGTCGCAGGTGATTAGCATCTGAAAGAGTCATTAAGTTGTAAAAGGATTAAAGCCTTGAAAAGAATCCTTTCGTCTGTGTCTTGAGTTGGCTATTGGATTCTACTGAAAGAGGACGCTAGGGTGCCTCCTGTCATGGAATGGATTTTACACAATCTGTGCATCCCTATGTGGGGCAGTGGTGGGCCCCAATAGACTCTGACCAGGGCTCTGCATGAATGGAGTGTAAATTATGGATGGTGATCCAGAATCCTTGGCCATGTGCAGAGGTTCAGGGGGAGGAAGAGGGATACAGAAGTTATCCTGACCTTGTGCTTTAAAGTGAATTTGAGTTCAAATGCTGCATGTGATTTTATGAGATCATCTGACAGAAACCATGGCCTCTTGCAGCAACTCATCTGGCCTGGGATAATGCCATTCCTGGAGGCATGCAGAACCTGTGAATCTCCTCTGAGATACAATGTGGTAATGATGCCATGGGGAGGCTGCATGTTAGCAGAAAGCTGACATGAGCCATGCTATGCCAAAGGGCTAGTGCAGACACGACCTTAGGTTTTATGTGATAGGAATTTAAGGAATAAAGTAATAATTTATAGGAATAAAGCAATTTGCACTTTAGTTCCTTGAGTCAAAGTTGTCAACTTCTGTTTTCTAAAAGCAAAGCAGAGGAATTGGTTGGGTAGAGCAGAAAGAGCTTTAGGCTTTGATTTAGGGAGACCACAGTTCAAATCCCAAATCATCTCTGCTGCAATGCCCTCTGTAAAATAGGAACAACAGTGGACTTCCCTGAAAGGTGGCTTTGAGATCATTAGCATGAAGCACGCACAGAACTGGAAAACAAATGCAGTAGGAATGACTGAACAAGATACAAATCCTGCAGGCAGAGGATAGCCACCATGTTATAGTCCCACAGGGTCAGGATTTAGAAAGTTAGATTTTTGAAAAGGACCTGAGCGGGCAATTGGATAATGTTTGTTTGGTGGTCATTCAAGTAGATGGAAATGAAACCAAGTAATTATATTGACTGATACCTCCATGTGTTTTGCAGCCAAACCCGGGTGTATCGAGTCACAAGCGAAATGAGAAAAGATGCCATGGAAGAGAGGCTGAACAAAGTGACAAAGAGGTGAGACCCAGCTGGAAGGACCTTGACCAATTAGAAAAGCGACATTTTAGTTGTTTATGCAGAAGATGCCATTTCTTCCCTACCACGCACAATACAACACTCTCTACATAATCCATATAATAATGGCCTCCAAGAAAAATTCTTACCTTGATCCACCATCCTATTAACATGAAAATAGACTCAAGGAACACCTGGATTTCCACCTGGATTTCCTTACAGGGCTTGTGTGATTCAGTCTCTAAACCTAGAAGTGCCAAAACGAATCATAACATCTCTACATGCTGTTTTCTTCTGAGATGATTCTATGGTTAAAGTCAAACTGGATGTTGTCATGTGAATCAGATCCAAACAGACTGGCAAGGAGGTTTTCCATTAAGGTCATCTTTTACTTTGTCTTGTAATTTTATATTTACAGTTCTTCATAGGGACATAGGTATCTGTCTTACACTGTGTCAGATCATTGTGTCCATCTAATTGGGTATTGTTTATACTGGGGGGGATGACCCTTTTTCAGTCCAAGCACCAAATTACAGTCTGGGACAGGTCTCAGTGGCTGCATTCCATCTGGATGGCCAAAGCACAAAATGCCATTTTAAGCCTTGGAAGTAAGCAGGAGAAACCTAATTGGGGAGAAGAGCTGTTCCCTGCTGAGTATGCAAGCCTTTCTCAGTGCTCAGCAGGGGGAAGCTCTTCTCCCTGATCAGCTGCTGATCAGAGATAAAAGCTTTTCTCTGCTGGAGAAGGGGTGGGACATGGGGAATAAGCAGGCAGGCAGAGGCTCCCCATGCCTAGCTTATATTGCCTGGCAGTGGCTCTCCAGGGTTTCAGACAGAGGTCTTTCCCAGCCCAACTCAGAGATGTCAGGGATGGGACCTGGTACCTTTTGCACGCAAAGTGTGTGTTAGGATGTAAGAACATATGAAGAGCCATGCTGGATCAGACCAACAGTACATCTCCTCCAGCATTCTGTTCACACAGTAGCCAACCAGCTGCCCATGGGAAACCCACAAGCAGGACATGCGTGCAACAACAACCTCCCGCCCAAGTTTTTCCACGATGTTCTTCTACTGAGCTACAGTCCTTCCCCTTTCTTCTTAGCTAGTTACCTAAATCATCTTTCTTGTCTTCAAGCAAGCAAACTTTATTAACTCACAGCAATCCATTCAACAATGCAGTAAGATAGGCTAAGCATTATTATCTTCATAATAATACAATGGAGAGTGGGAGATGAGACTAAGAAGAATGGTGGCATCTTTAAGAGTTTCTGGTGGAGGTGAATGGACTTTCTGGTTCACACCTCAGTCTCTTCTCCACCAGGCCACACATTATCTCCCTGGGCTTGAATTCCAGGTCTGCAAAGTATTACACATGACCCTGCCCCATGCCACATATAGGGATGTATGTGAAATTTGTTTCAGTTCAATTTTGATTAGGATTTACCCAGAAAAAAATGCATCGTTTGAAAAATGTGCACAAATACACTTTAATCACTGGGAGAAGAGTGCATACATTTCAAAGAGGCACACAATTGATGCATACATTTGGAAAAAATCACATGAAAATATGCATGGATTTGCATGCAAAAAGGAAAAAAAGAAGCTTGCAATCTGATACGGACTTGAGTCAGAACAAGCTTCAAGATGGAATTCAGACAACTTCGGCAAGCTCGAGTTTTGATAATTTGCACATCCCTCACCATCTAACAAATTGTTCCTGGAACTCAAGAGGAGTTGCAATAGCAGCTTCCCATATGTCATGATGGTGGCAGGGGTGGGGAAATTTTCTGCTGAAGGGGGCCCAAGAAGCTTAGCAGTCCTGTCAGGCACATGCATGACTTTGAGTGTGCTGTCTATGTCTTAGCCCAGGGGAAGGGGGAAACTCAGGATCTGCCCAGATCTGCCCTTGCTGTCATTCCCCATGCTTTCAGAACAGAAAGTGAGGAGTCTAGCTGCACCTGTTGCCTTCCTCTCCCCCTTTTGTCTGCAGTTGGCTCCTGGGATCCTAAGCTGCCCATTGCCCATCCAAACAGCTTGGCCATCTCCCTCCCTACATGGTCACTCCAGTGAGGACTATTATATTGACCACCTGGTTGTCAATGGCAGGCAAATGGGCTGAAGCATTGCCCAAGGCTGGTGAATTTGGGGCACCAGGAAGGCCATCTTCAGAGGATGCTGAGGGGTGTGCTTGTCTCCTCAGTTCTGACCACATTTCCTTGTCTTTCAGCGTCTCCAGGGTCATGTTCCAGGCAGGTACTGACATTGAAGTCACTGAGTCTGACACAGAGCTCCACACCTCAATGTCAACTTCTTAGACATGGACAGGTGAGGCACCCGTCTCCACACCTCTGCCGTTGCCTTCCCTCTCTGTGTTGTCCACCACCCTTGCCAAAAGTCACAGGGCCAAATTAGGCACAAGAGATCCATGATGAGGATTTTGTTTGCTAATTAGCAACTCCATGGCAGCTGATTTAAAAAGTGGGGATGTGCTGCTCTTGGAAAAAGGTGTTTAAATATATCCTTCAATGCCCTCAACAGCAGTCACATGCCAGCAGCTGAGCATAGCTTGAGGGGGGGCGGGGGACAGTGTGTGTGTGATATCTGTATTGGTGTAGTGGTTTAACATTTTCTCCCAGAATGCCAACTCTCCCATATTCAAAACAGCTTGGTGGGGCTGCTAATTAGCAAAACACAAACTGCGGAAGATCTTAATCATGGATCCAACTGCATTATGTCCAGTTTGACCAGGTGAAGTGTCATGGTGGCAAACTTTAGGCTGGTTAACATGTTGCAGCTCACCCCACAAGCTGATTTAAATTTTCTTTCTTTATTTCAAATATTTCTATGCCGTCTCTCAGGGCAAGTCCTCTCAAGGCAGCATATATATGTGTGTGTGTGTGTGTGTGTGTGTGTGCATATATATATATATATATACACACACACACACACATACATATACACACACATATATATACATAAAACTTAACTTTTCTCACTCCAATATCATTCCAATAAATCTCTTTATGGAGCAGGTTACCATTCAGGTAGACCACCAGACCCTTCTTTAAAACTCCACTCATGTGATGTGGTGTGGAGAAAAATATATCCCATCTAACTAGTGAGCAACTACAGATGGGTGAACCCCTCCCACCCAATCCAATTTGGAATGGGCCTAAAAAAATGGTGATTCACTGAGAGGTGGTCCTCTGTATTTACGAAACCCTCCAGTCTCTCAGGTAACTGAAACAGGAGTCTGGGGGGAGAAAGACGCAGAGACCTCTAACCTCTGGGCCAAACATTATTCACATAATAGTTGCAATTTCATTAAAAAAAAAAAGATAAATAGCAGGTATAGCACACCTGTTCCCATTCAGGGCCCTGAAAGAAACAGCAGTGCTTTAACCCTTTTCCACCCACTGTAGCCTTGATCCAGATCAGGCCTTTTGCATTTGCAATTTGCAATTTGCGTTGGAAGGGAAACTTCCATGGGCACACATGGGAGCTTTCCTTCCAATGCAAATAGCAGGTGTGTGTGTGTGTGTGTGTGAGTGTGCGAAATCTGGATTGAGACCCCCCCCAGGGTCCTGATATGGATTGCCCCCCACCCCGGTGCCTAACATTTAACAAACAAACAAACAAACAAAAAATCATGTAATGGCTAATTTTACAAATCGTGTCACATTTAGTTTGGCGCTGATTTGCATGCCCAGGGCAGCCTAGAGGTCTCTGGAAGACTCTAACCTTTATGGTCCTCCAACTAGGGATATAAGAATTTTGTAAAATTCATACTGTCTCCGTTTTGCAGATTGTAAGGTGCCTTTCATTCCGTTGTCTGCTCATTGGCGGAAATTGATTGTTTCCAATTTCCTGAATTTGTGCAAATTTGCATATGTGCGAATTTGCACTTGTGCAAACGCACAGGTCCCCTCCAAAATGAACAAATCCCCCCACGCCCAATTCACAAATCTCGTCCCAAAATGCGCATTTTCATGCATTAGCCTATGAAGGAAATGGGCATTTTTGACCATCATTATTTTTTTTATATATTCTTCTACAACTAAATTTGCATAAAATTCCAGAAAGTAAAACAAAACAAAGAAACAAAAAACAGTCCACCAGTGTGCAGAATCCATGCAACTCAGGAAAAGCCAGTGTGCTGAAGAATCCATGAGTCAGATTCATAGAAATCTGAACTCATTTAATTCTGTTGCAGATTTCTCTAGGGATGTACGAAAGTCACTTACCTTTTAATGAAATGTGATTCGAGGTGGGGGGGAGGCGCTCTGTCCCTCCCCCCAAAATTCTGGCCAGGGGGGGAGGCGCTCCGTTGCTCCCCCCCGAAATTTTGGCCAGGTGGGGAGGCGCTTCGTCCCTCCCCTCCCGAATCTTGGCCGTAGCCGCCGCCGTTTGCGTCCCTGCAGTCAGCCGTGATAGGCTACGTAAATGTTTATGTAGCCTATCACGGCTGAGTAAAAAACACCCCCCCGCGCGTATGCAAATGGCGGTGCCCATGGGCGCCGCCATTTGCATTCCTTATTTTGGCACATCTAGTCTACGTAAACATTTGCGTAGACTACAGCGAAAATAAGGGGAACGCAAATAGCGTAGCGTCTACGCTATTTCTGTTCCCCTTATTTTCACCGTAGTCTATGTAAATGTTCACTTAGACTAGACGTGCCAAAATAAGGAACGCAAATGGCGGCTCCCATGGGTGCCGCCATTTGCGTACGCTCGTTCTTCTTTTTTTTTACTCAGCTGTGATAGGCTACGTAAACATTTACGTAGCCTATCACAGTATTTTTTAAAAATCTAGCCGTGATAGGCTATGTAAATATTTACATAGCCTATCACGTTTTTTTTTTACTGGAAATGGTGGCAGTGGCAGCCGGTCAAAAGACCGGCTGCCTCTGCCGCCGCTGCCGCACCTCCGCCGCACTGCCGCTGGAACTGCTGCTGCCAGGAAGATTCACCCAATGTAAGTTCCATCCCAGGGGGGGGGGTCGGGGGGTGGCAGAACATTTCGCCACCGATTTCGGGGGGCCGAATGCACTGGCATTCGGCCTCCCCAAGATTCGTGGTGAAATTCTCTGACATCCCTAGATTTCTCTGACATCCCTACCTGCATCAGATCACTCATTGCTTTGGAACAAGGAGAGGGGGAAGCTGTTGCCATCATGCCCTGCCAATGGCTTTCTGTAGGAATCTGGTTGGCTAGACTGGGAGGGAGCATGCTGGATTAGATGGACCTTTGGTCTGATCCAGAAGCAACCTTCCTACATTCTCAGAAGCTGATCTCCATGTGGTGACAACTGCCACAACAATAGTTTTACACTGTGATCCTAAGCATGCTTACTCAGACATAGTCCCATTTTGTTCAAGGAGACTTACTCCCTAGCCCAGGGGTGCAAAACCTCAAGCCAGGAGGCCCAATCTGGCCCTTCTAGGGTCCCAGTCTGGTCCTCTGGCGCTCCCCAGATGGCCACACTCCTTTCCCCCCAACCACTGATCATGTGATGGTTTCCTGGATTTTTACTTTTTTTTTTTTTTACTGTCCATTCCCCCCGCCCTTCCAAATGCCTCTCCTACAGCTCAGTTCCTGGCTTTAAGAGCTTTGAGCTAAAATATGCTGGCATTTTTTAGTATTTTGGTCCACCCCTCTTGCCTTTGCCCCATTCACCACTGGAATGCAGCCTCCAATAGCATCTCCCTAATGGAATTTGGCCCTTGGGCTGAACGAGTTCAACATCCCTGCCCAAATAAGGGTGTAAAAGGTTGCACCTTTAAAGCCACTCCTACCTAGCATCATTACACTAGTCATCAGCCCTCTGTCTCCATGGCTTCTGATGAGGTTGGGGGGTCAGGTTATGGATGGAGCCTGAAGGAATCTGGCAGACTGAGGATGTACATCCTGGACCCATTGCTGCTGGGTTCTGGGTGGAGCTTGGCAGAATCCAGACTCTACTAGTTTTCAGTGCCTCCCCTGCCTTGGTACTGTTTGCCTGGCAGAACATGACTTTATTGAATGATCCTGATGGGTTGGCAACCCCAGGGGGTATGTTAGATGTTTTCTCATGCAGACGTGGGCTTCATCCTCTGTAACCTTCTTCCTGTTGGTTTTCTCATCCAAAAATTCCTCTTTCTTTGTGGGTCCTGATGAGAAACAGACACCCTTACTGCTTTCTTCTCCTTCTCTGCCCCCAGCAGATCCTCATCATCTGTGAGAGTCCCTCCTCCTTGAAAGCACCAGCCAACACCGTGAACCCTGTGAAAGTGTTGTTTTATTTGATTGTCCTGGCTATTGTAAATGCCTGGCTTTGTAAGCCTTGAATTACTAATAAAGTTGCTTAGTATTTAAAACACTTTCTAAAAAGTTGATTAAAAAAATTAAGATGGTAAAACATTATTCAAGTGTCCCAATGTGTGTTTGCATGCATGTGTTTGTAGCATTCAAGTGGCTATTACAATGTGGCTGGCAAATCTTCCCCAAAGTTCCACCAGATGTCAGTGTTTACTTGCAAGAGCAGAGGACAAGAGAGGAGGGAGATAAGGAAGAGAAGATTTTGGAGAGGTGGGGAGAAATAAAGTGACATTAATCTAGGCAAATGGACTTTATTTTAAGGGGCTATGCTAGAATATGTCTCTCTGTCTCTTTCAGAACATCATTGCTCTATAAGATTGACCCAAAGGGTTGCTTTACACACACGCATGCACACACAGAGTGATTCCTATGCAGAGAGAATCTCAGTGTATGTTAGTGAACCTGCTACCGGCAACTCTGTCCTGGGAACAGAGCAACACAGGAACGAATCTGCAGCAAGGAACTGCAACAAACTGGGTCCCTTTTGTGTTGTTTGTTGAAGCTTCTTTATTGGATTCAGGATCAGGCTTCACATCACTGGCTGGTAACTAACAGGGTGGCTGGCCGCTGGTGGAGGCTGGTCGCTCCGATTTCGGTGGGGTCTTGAATCCGTGCTGGGTATTAGTCAGAACCCATCACAACTCTAAAGGAGCTATCCAAGGTACTGTTCCCATTTTGGGGCTTGGGTTCAGCACCATGGATAGCTCTTTTTGAGGTCTGACTGGTTCTAACTGAAATCCAGAATGGATATTGAGCCCCACCAAAATCAGAGCCAGCAGCCTCCACTGGTGACCACTTATGAACCACCTAAAAAGAGGGAATGCATCGCCAGAAAAGAGGACAAAAGAGGTCATCAATTTGCAAGTACTAATTTATATGTATAGATCAGGAGTGGGGAACTTTGGGAGGTCCGGGGCAGATCTGCATCCCCCACCATGGGCTGCAGTCCACAGGGTGCTGCACAGTCCATGCCTCCTCCCGAGGAAAATCACTGGTTTGCCACCAAAATTCAAGGAAATAATTTTCACTGTCTACACAATGCAAAATCCAAGGCACGGGAGATTTCCAAATTGCTCCTGCCCAAGTGCTTCTGAGGCTTTTATTTACCTTGCCTAAATTCACACAAACACAGGCACACATGTATCTAATAATACTAGATACTATCTATATCGTCTGCAGCAACATTGTATGAAGGGTCCTACAGTGTTCAGGAGACCTAGCCATACTAACTATTCTGTATCTACTAGGGATGTACGAGAGTATTGTTTCAGTTTGCAAATCAGTCGAACTTACCCTGCTCACAATCCCCCAAATGAACAGGAATGTCTTTTTTCAACAACAACAACAATAAAAAAGTTTTCATGTTCCCAAAATTGTGATCACATTAAAAAAAAAATGACTATTTTGAAAAATGTGCACTTTAAAATGTGCTTTTAAAACAACACCACCACCATACATTTTCACACTCTAGTCAATATGGAAAATATGTGCTCTTTGGAAAAATGTGCATAAAAATGCACACTCTTCACATTCCAAAGTCACATTTTATCCATTCAAATGAAAAGAAAACAGGCTGCAAATGAGAACTGGAATTTGGAGAGTCTTGGAGAACTCAAGCATACCTGGTTCTCCCATCCCTAGTATCCACTCTTTTGTTATTTGGACATTAAGGGCACAGTCCTATTGACTGCACTCTTGATAATCAGAAGCCCCCAAACTCAGAGGCTTCCGATCACCCGGTGCAGGGCAGAAGGAGTGGCAGAGGTGATCTTTGCCTCCCCGCCCTCCCCCTGCATATTTTGCTAGACAGACTTTTTAGCCCATCTAGCGATGGCACTTCAAAGGGAGAGGGAAGGAGGCTGGCAGAGGCTCAGGATAGCTTGTATCCTGGCCTCCTCAGTCTCCTTCCCACCTACTAAAACACCCCCTTTTCTGACCTTGGAGGGCAGACAACATAGTTCTTTCCATGCCAGCTTCGAGGGGGTGGGGTGGGGTATCAGATCTCCAATTCCCCCTTCTGAGGTCAAAATGCGGTTTCTGGCCTTGGGAATCCCCAGTATCCTATGGCCCCTCAGACAATGTCTAGGGGGGGCATAGGGTTGCTCCCTAACCCACAAGATACCCTGAGAGTGGGGTTGCCAGCTGACTGGGGTAAAACCTTACCTGAGCTGCTCTTGTGCCTTTTAAGGCCAGCTTGATCTGCAGAAATTAGCAGGTGAATCTTCTTATAGCATGGTGATCAATATTCCCAGCTGCTAATGTCCACAGATCAAAGGCGCAGGAACATAGATTGATAACAAAAGTTGGCAACCCTGCCCCTAGAGCATTGTTCTTGGACAGTGATGCTGTCACCACTGCCAGTGCTCTGTCTCCAGAAGCTGGGGAGAGAAGTCATTAAGCTACTCAAAGGGAGCTTTGTTCCCTGCATGATTAACTCTGGTGGAGGAGGCTTCATTTCGGGAAACTGACACGGCGGCTCCACCTGCATTCCAGGCATTGCCAATTTCCATCCTGAATTAATGGGAAGCAAGTGGCAAATATGTGGCTGCTCAGCCATGACGGAGGCATTTGCGTAGCTAAATGGGGCTGAAAGGAAGCACTAATCAAGGTGTTTGTGGGTCACAGGTTCTGCAAGGCTGCCTACAGCCTCAGTGGAACGCTGGCCAAAGATGCCTGCATCAGGAAGGCAATTTTGGCAGCACTGAGGTGCTGGCTGCATGTGCAGAACAAAAGGCCAGAGTTGGGATGGGTCTATTCAGAGCTAAGGACTTCTACCCTAAGCCTTGATCTCCCTGCACTTCCTTCCTTCTGTGTAACTGTGCTTTTGTTAAATAGGGAGCTGAACAGGGATGTCGCGAGCGCCCAGCTTAGTCCGGGAGGCCAGTAAAATCCCCCATGCCTGCCCCCCCGGCCCCCCGGCCCCCACTCGCCAAACTTCAGGGCACTGATGGGCCCAGCTGACTAGTGCCCTGGAGCTTGGCAAGCGGCCGGGAACAGCTGAGACTTGGCTGCCTGTCAGCTGTCCTTGACAGCCCACCAGGCAGGCGGAAGAGGACGTAGCGCCCCATCGCAGGCGCCTTCTCGGATGCTCCCCACACTCACCTGGGCCCCATCCCATGAACACCAGCCATTTTGCTGACTTTTTTTTTTTATGAAAAAAGGGAGCTAAAAGAAACTGCACATAGTTAAATGTGCACATTTTTAAGCTCCCTATTTTGTTAAAAAAAGAAGGCAAAATGGTGGGTGCTCACTGGACGGGCAGGGGTGAGTGTGGGCAACTCATTGAGCTCCTTGGGCTTTAAGCACAAGTCTGGGTGGGGGCGAGCGGGGGTGGTGGAGAACCCAGGTGTGGGTGGGTTTGCACATCCCTAGAGCTGAAGCCCAGTCTGTGCTTTGCAGATGGGGTAACCAGGGGTGTAGTGGTACATTCTGAAGTACAGTCGATCATCATGACAGCCCCGTAGCTGCTCCCCCAAGGGGAGTCCAAGAATTGAGGCAGCTGTGTGGATCCATATCAACAAACCAGTTCTAGCAGTTTTCATCTCCATCAGGAGCAGGCCTTTGCAAACATGATGGCTCTTAATTGCCCTTTCAAGACCAAGACATCCCCAAAATACTTTGCATTACAACAAGGAGCAATAAATGGTTGCTGGGAAAATTCATTTCCCCCATCTCCCGGGAGGCTTGCAGCAAAGCTCAGAGGGATCAGGGAAGTCTGTGGCAGGGTGGTGGGAGGTGACATCAGCGGCCCTGCTAATAAAAAAGTGCAGGGACTGTGTTGCTTGAACCCTGGCTCCACTAGACCGCTGGGAGTGACTGAAGAAGACAGAGAGATCTGGTCCACATGAAGACATGAAGCATTCAATCTCCGAGGATTTGTATATGACTGGAGCTGGCAACCCAGTGCCCTCTAGATGTTTTGACTAGGGATGTTGGAGAAATCCTCCACGGACTCCAATGAGGCTGGATTCTATTGAATCCGGTCCCCCAAAGTCTGTGGAGGATCAGATCTCCTACCTCCGCCTCCCCGCAAAGTCCCTTGCTGGCCGGATCCTGCCTGCCATCATCTCTGAAGCCCCAGCAATATGGCCGCCATTGCTGTATCGCTGGCTGGACTGATGGACTGCAGACACAAATGGCATCTGCTACACTATTTGTGTCCCTGCTCTTTGACATGATAGGCTACATAAATCTTTACGTAGCCTATTGCGTGAAAAAACAGGGATGCAAATGGCGCATTTGCATCCCTGTTCCTTTGCGCGATAGGCTATGAAAAGATTTACGTAGCCCATCAGGTCAAAGAGCAGGGATGCAAATGGTGTCCAGTATGCCAGATGCCATTTGCATCCACAGTGCATCAGTCCAGCCAGTGATATGGCAATGGCAGCCGTATCGCTGGGGCTTTGGAGCCAGCCGGCAGCTCAGCGGAGTCAACGTGGAGTGGAGCTGGCCGGCGAGGATTCCGGGGGGGGGGAGGAATGGATTGCCTCCCCCCCCGGCGGACCCCCTGCAGACAGCAAGGTAAGGGATTCGTAGATCCCTAGTTTTGACCACAATTTCCATCAGCCCCAACTGGCATGGCCAGTGATATGGGTGTTGTATTCCTAAGCTGGAAATACATTTGTCTATCACTATGTCAATATTTAGGTATTGCTTCCACATTTATTTATCAACTTTATAGACTGTCTTTCCCCAGGAAACTGTTGCAAGGCAGTTTGCAACAACAAAAAAATGAATAAAAATGATTGACACACAGATACAACTAATACAAACACAACTGCACAATTCCATAAAAACACGGTGAAAATATCCGTTCATCACCAACTGCAAGAATAAGAGAAGCACCAACTCTCTGCAGAAGGAGGTCCAAGGGGAACACAGGAAGAGATCTTTGGGGACAGCATTCTACCAGCCCAGAACCAGGATCTGCAGGGAATGCCCCTTTGTGGGGGGAGATCATAAGTGTGTGTTAGTGGGGAGGGGGGAGCATGATGTGTGGAGAAAGTGGAGAGAGACATATTTCAGATAATAACTGGAATCTGAAGTCATACAAACACCTGAAACTTCCTTTTACTGAGCCAGTTGGTTTGTCCATCTGGCCCTGTATTCTTTCATCTGATGGACAGCAGGGTTGCTCCCTACTCTTTTTAAATGGATATATCAGGGACTGAACCTGCACCCACTCCTATTTCATCCTTCAGCCCCAGCTCCAGCTCAGTCTAGGAATGTATGAGGTTTCAGTTCATTTCAATTTTGATCAGGATTTACCTGTTTGCACCTTCCGGATCAAACACAGACTCGGATGCACTCTGCGGTCAAAGTCCATACATTTCTGAGCTTGAAATGTGATTCGCAGACCCAAATAAATGTGTTTGACAGCATGTGTACATTTAAAAAATGTGCTTAAGAATGCATACTTTTGAAAAATGTGCACAAGTAATCTTTAATCAATGGGAGAAGAATGCATACATTTCAAAGATGTGCACAACCGATGAATACATTTGGAAAAACATGCAAGAAAATACGGACAATTTTTCATGCGAAAAGAAAAGTTTGCAAACTGGTACAGACTCAAGTCAGAACAAGCTTTGAGATGAAATTTCAAGAACTTCAGGGAGCTCAAGTTTTGCTGATTTGCACATCCCTAGTTTAGCTTCCTTCCCCATTGATTGCCCCACTGCTACTGAATTGTGTTTATTCGATGATTCATTCATTTAACGGTCATTTGTTTTGTTACTCATATTCATTTTTTTTTCTTTTTAAAACTTTGTTTCAGTGCCAGATGTGGCAGCACTGGACTTTATTTTTGTGCTGTCACCCCCCCCACACACACAATGCTCTGGTTGCTAAAACAGCACGACATCCCAGATGTTGGGGGTAAATGTACATGATGACCATGACGAATGGCCACAGAAACCTACCTGCTCACTTGTCGCTGGTGGAAGACAGCCCTCCTCTAGGGATGGATGGACGCCCTTCCGTCTGCTCCCTTGGGTGGCCAATGAGCCACCCTCATTGCCCGCCCATGCAAGCTGCACTGTGGGAGCTGCAGGATGGCTCAGAGATCAACCCCCCAAAAAGCACTGTGAGGGCCCTTTGTGCTGTAAACTTGAGTCACTGCCCCTTTAAGGCAGCCATAGACACCACTTTACATATGCAGAAGTAACCGAGCCATGATTGTGTGCGCAATCGCAGCTCAGTAAGGGGCTGGCTGGCCTCACAGCACTTCCCACCAGTCGCTGAGCAGGCAAGCAAGCCCCCCACATCCTGGTGAGTGGGGTCCGGGTGGCCAGATGGGGGGGCACTCCACCCCCTCTTTGGACTCTCACGCCATCCCTACCCTCCTCATGCCCTGGGAATGGCAAATGGGAGTCAGACCTGTAGCAGTTTGATCTTGTGTTTGGGAAAGAATTACAATCAGACTGAATGGCCCTCCTTCGGTTTGAGTTCTCATCCTTTCCAAAATGAATGCACAGCACACACTCTCAAGTTGCTGCTGAAGGTGTGTGCACCAAGGCAATGAATGCAAGAAAAGGCTGATGGTGAAACCCCTCAGGCTGGTGTAGCGGTGTTAATCGGTTCTGTTGTTCTTCCCCATCTGGGAGCTAAGAAGCGTAGGAGAGTAATTAAGGCTTCCATTTGAAGCTGCCTCTTTGCCACGAGGGGCCGAACAGGCCTATTTTTGAGGAAGCCCCGTCTGCCCGCCAAAGGCAGACATGAGCAGTGAAGGCACACTTTCAGCGTATCAGTGAATTATTGATTGGTGTTAACATAGAGGCTCTGACAACACCATTACCACCTTTGACTTCATGTTTAAATCATCCCCTTGAAGCGTTGGCAATGCCAGATCTTTTATTTAATATGTGCCCTGGTGCGTCTTCTTTTTCTTTCCTCCCCTAGCCCCTGGGCCCCTGTTTATTCTCTCAGGTGATGCTTGAGGGGAATTGAGGGCAGCTAACAAATGCAGTCAAAGCCAAGGAGCAGTCAGGAATAAGACGGCTGAGAGCAGGAACAGCTCAAGAGGAGGCAGCGAGCCCAAATGTCTGCTAGCTGCAGGACTTCTAGGGAAGGTAGGAAACAGTAATACTTCTGCTAAAATACAGCATGGCACAAATCCAACAATTTGGCAACATCGCAGAACTTGGATTTTGGAAATTCACACAGTGCATAGTCAAACTATGGAATTCACTTCCACAACATATAGTGATGGCCACCCATTTGGATGGCTTAAAAAACAGACTAGACAAAATGGTGGAGGAGAAGGCTATCAATGACTGTGAGTCCTGACGGCTCTATGTTACTTCCAGTATCAGAGGCAGTTTGCCAGTGTACACCAGTTGCTGGGGAACATGGGTGGGAGGGTGCTGTTGCACTCATGCCCTGCTTGTGGGTTTCCCCATGGGCAGCTGGTTGTCCACTGTGTGAACAGAATGCTGGACTAAATGGACCCTGATCCAGCAGGGCTCTTCTTATGTTCTTATGAAATTATTACATTTTTCATTTGAAATTCACAACAAATTAGGGTTGTTGCTGCTGTTTACCTATAGCCCCTGCTCCTTCAGCCTGTGAGGCACCCTCCTCCAATCTGGTGTCCTCCAGATGTGTTGGACACTTGGACTACAACTCCTATGATTCCTGGCCAGCATGGCCCCTCCCTTGAAGCCCTATCCTCCCCTTGACTTCATCCAGTTCTGCTCCCTCGCCTATGCCTTTCTCTGTGCAGTGACAGGCATGGAGAAAAAGAACGTCTCCTGCATGTGCGGGCCAAGTTCCTGGCTTAGCACGCTGCTCCTTGTTCCAACTGGGACAGCTGCTGGAGGATGCATGAACATACTTGGCCAGCAGATGGAGGAGCTTCATCCACCACTCTTTGTCTAGACTCGCACAAAAAGGCAGTGGAGACCAGTGATTCTGATTTCAATGGGGCTGTGAATCCATCCTGGGTTTTAGTCAGAACCAGCCAGAATGCTCGAGGAGCTATCCAAGGTGCTAAACCCTAACCCCCAAATAGCTTCAGCACCTTGGATAGCTCCATTAGCATTCCAGCTGGTTGCAACTGAAACCCAGAATGGAATTACAGCTCCACCAAAATCACAGCCACTAGCCTCCACCGTGTTAAGGGGGATTCCCATGGTTATCTCTGATCAGTGATTGGAGATAACAGCAGGGGTTCTCCTTAGCACACTGTGCTCACCTTTCCAGTTGGTGGCAGGCCCATCCTCTGCAGGCCACGCACTTGCATGTGCCATCATCATCATCTTCATTGCAAATATACATATGCTGTGAATATGTTTCGCTGTATTTTTAAAAATGCCTGAGTGCCTGCATTCAGCAGTTGAGAAGCCCTTACTTCTGCACCACCTTTATTAAGCAGTCCAACTACTCGGAAAAGGGTCAGGGTGCTTGGCAAAATTGGCTTTGGATCCCTATCTTGAGAACAGAGAAGCCCCTTTTTGAATACCCGAGTTGGCTATTCTTGCTTTAGCTACAGCCCCAAGAGTTATCTCCTTTGAGTACCAGTTCATCTGCAAACTGCATCTGGTTGAAGGGCAAACTATACCATATGTACAAACAGTGGTAATGAATCCCATATGGCCATCACTCTCTCTAATAGCAAACTCAGGTGGTGAGTGCCAACAGGATTGTAGCCAAAATGGGGCATTGGAAAAACAAGGAGATACAGAAGGCTCAGGAGAAGTCCCATGTTTGCAAAAATCCAGATCATCTTTAGGAAAAGAAACACACCTAAAGGGGCGCAAATCACTCCCCCCTCCCCGAACAAGCTGAATGAGGACTGAGCACACTCAGTAGCCACAGAACACTGAGTGCCTGTTTGGGGGAGGGGGGGAGGGAAAACAAAGCGGGGGGAGGATGGAAGATCCTGGAAGAGGGTATGACTGGTTTGCTGGAACCCTAAATGGGATCACTCCACCCTGCAAGCAGGTTGTGTGTGTGTGTGTGTGTGTGTGTGTTTGCAGGGAGGGGGCTAGTTTGAGCTGTGAAGAGACAACATTCTGCTTCAGATTGCACCCCCCCCCCAGCTGCTTTGTCCTCTGCAGGGCTATGGGTCTGAAACTGGCTTGGCAAAAATAGTGCTAATGCCCCCTGCCCATGGGAAAAAGCAGCTGTGAGGGTTTAAAGAAGGAACATGACAAATGTGAAACAGATTAAGCGTCCCCCTCCATTTCTCCTCTCAATCCTGTTTTTCTTTTTCTTTTCTTCTTTTTAAAGTCAGAGTAGGCTTCATTAAATGTCATCAGGGTTTTATTAAGTGTGCATTATCTACTCTTCTACCTGCCTGCCTTCGCGGGGAGGGGAACGTTCTGTTGTTGTATTATTTCTTCCTCATTTTTAATTATTGTAGTGGGTTCTTTATAATGTTTTACAGCAACCTGCTTTGCACAGCTTTTAGCTGGAAATGCAGGGAACAGGAATCTAACTGTGCAATCCTATGCATGTTTAGACAGAAAAAAAATCCTACAATGCCCAGCATTCCCCAGCCAGCCATGCTGGCTGGGGAATGCTGGGCATTGTAGGACTTTTTTTCTCTAGACTTGCATAGGAATGCACACTTAGTCAGGGGCAGGGAACCTTTTTCTTTGGCCCAAGGGCCAAATTGATTCCAGGCAAGGACACTGAAGGTGGGGCCAGAGACCAAAGTCAGCAGGGGCAATGCATTGCCAGCATGCCCCCCACCATGCTTCCTGGACTCTATTCAAACACATACATTGACATACACACACGTACACCCCCATTCTCTCTGTATGGCTTTCTCTCTCACACACACATCCTAAAGCCTTTGGGAGGTGCCTGAGTATGCCGGCTTTGCTTACCCACTGCATTCCCATTTGGGAAAGATGGGCATGGTAGGTGGTGAGGAAGCAGACTGAGTTGTGACCTTCATAGCGCACCTTAAGGATGTGGATCAGTTGAGAGTCACTCTTGCACCCCCTCTCCCTTCTCCAAGAGTTTGGGGACTTCAGGGGGGAGGTGGAGCTTCTTAGAGAGGGAGGGGCTTCACTGGAGGCCTTCACAGCTGGATGGGGAGGCCCCAAAGGCTGAATTCAGCACACGAGTTGGAGGTTCTGCCACCCTGAGCTAAATCATAAGCTAAAGGGGCAATTCCTATGCATGTTTAGACAGAAAAAAGTCCTATAATTCCCAGCATGCCCCCGCCAGCCTGGAGGACTTCTTTTTGTCTGTCTAAATATGCATAGGATTGCACCCTAAATTAGCTTAAATACATCTGTGGATGCTTCCAGATGGACACCTCCTAGCACTGCCAATGAAAAGGCAGCCATTACTCCATTCTCTCCTTAACTGTTGCCTTAACAGCTTTTTCTGTAATAAGAAAAAAGACAGAAGGAGCAGCGGGAAAACATGGGATGGTTACAAATGGGAGATGATGTTGTCTCGTAAAATTCTGTGTTTGAGGTAAGGCCACGGTGTGATA
The DNA here is from genome assembly GCF_057233095.1 of Heloderma suspectum. Lineage (NCBI taxonomy): Eukaryota > Metazoa > Chordata > Lepidosauria > Squamata > Helodermatidae > Heloderma > Heloderma suspectum. Next base: position 13,215,136 of record NC_139463.1, read on the forward strand.
AAAGCCTTGTCTGGAAGCCCCTGTATCATCAGCCCCTCCATTGTGAAAAAGAGAGCTTCAGCTGTTGGTGGGGATAGAAATGAAATAAATAAACAAACGGGGGGCAATAGCCATTGCCCATTCATGCCACCAGATGGCAACATTGGCTTGGCTTCTGTGTCTTGCTTGGTTTGGGCCTGAGCTGCATCACCCACCTTTTCATCCCCTCCCCAGCAAATGACCCACTGCAACCCTGTAGCTTCTTTGAGCAGAGACACTCCCCGGCTGGAGTGTCTGTGTGCACTTGTATAACAACAGCAGCCAGTCAGCCGCTGCTTTCACACCCCAGCTTGGTAGGCTTCCCCCTGCCTCTATTTAGACATCCTGTTTCCCGTGGATGAAAGAACCCAGGATTTAAGACTGACTGCCTGCATTTGCACATTCCAAGGCTCCCACAGCATTTTCCAACGAGGATTTGCAATCTTTTCAGTGCCTTTTATCATACCCATTTTGACTGATGGTACAGGGTAGGATGCGCATGCCTTGCTGGGAGCAGGGCACTTTGCCAGCCCCACACCTTGTCTTTAGGGTTGCCAACTGACCTGTCTTTAGGGTTGCGAACATGTCCTGCCTTGGCCTGTTCATGCACCTTTAAGCTCAGCTTGACCTGCTGAAATATGCAAGTGAAACATGGAGGTAAATGCTATCCTCTCTTAATCTTTGGATACTCATCATGTTACAGGCAGAGCTTAAGTGTCTCCTCTAAACTAAAACATGTCCCCCTAGTTGTTGCTTTTTGCCACCTTTCCCACCTCCAGCCTGTTTCTTGTAGCGATTACCAGCTCCAAGGAGGGAGGGGGGGTCATCTTTCCTCTCTGATAGCTGTTTATTCACATTACGAGACACAAAAGCCCTTTTGAAGGAAGAAAAGAGAAGCAGAGAATAGCAGACACAAAGCTACTGTTGCGGACACTTCTTGTCCCAGCCTTCTAGTTGCTGCTCACCTCTCTCCCACTCCCCTTCGCACAGCGGTCTGCATCTTTGTTTGACAAATCCTGTTATCCAAGCCCAAAGTGCAAAGCTGGGTGGCTGGTCCCCTGACCTTGCTCTATTCTGGGGCTGGGAATGAACACCGGCAATCACAACACAGCTGACAATGGGAAGGGTGGCCTGGAATGCAGGGTGACGTCCCTTTCTGCTAGAAATCAAACGTTGGACAGCTCTTGAAAGAAACCGTTTGGGTGCCCAGGCAGGGGCTTGAGGGCAGATCCAGAAGGCAGAAGCCAGCTGTTTGTGGGGTGGATCTGTGGGAGGGGTTTAGACATTTTGTCAGGGCCAGGCAGGGTGGGGTTCAGGGCAAAAAGCTGTCTATTGTCCCCCTAAAGCAGGAAAAAAGAGATATCCAACGAGTCTATTCAACCTGTTAGTATAAACCTCAGTGGATTTTGAGCAATTAGTTCTCTATCAAGGCGAGCTATCATTGCAGACATGACTGGGTCAGTGGTTCCTTTTGGAGCTAGCCTTCCCAACAATTCCAATAAAAATAGTATCCTGATGCAACGGCTATATGCTTGAAGCACATTGGGATGTAGGCAGCTGATGTGTCACTTGGACTGACGGCATGATTTTGAGCCACATGCTCAGTGTCGCATCTACCTTGATCCCAGGTGTCCAACCCAACTGGCTTGAAGTTTTGTGAGCTGGAATTTCAGAATGGGATAACTGTTCCCAACTTGTTTTCTGCACTGCATCCCTTTTAAACTTGGTACGGGGCCCATCAGTACAGTAGGCTGAGTGTATCATGAAAAGCATTGTTCTGATGGTTTTGCTCACCTTGACCTGCCCACTGTTCTCTTCACTCTTGCCATGTTCTCTTCAACTTCTGACTGCTTTGTCTGCCCAGTTTTTCTTGAGGCCACTGTGGACTGATGTGGTCTAATGTCATGCAAGGGAACCTTTGCAAATGTGAGACTCCATTGGCTCAGCTTCTCTGATGTCACAGCAGGGCTATGCAGCCTGGGACCTGGCAATGGAGTTCTTCTTGTTGTAGGAGGGTCTGCAATTTGAATTTGAATCCCTGATATTTGTTAAATTAAACCACCCCACCCCTCGAGCCCCATCTATAATGGCAATATGCCATAATACTTTGTTGGTGTAGATGGATTTGAGAACCTCTCAACAGAAATGGACAGATGACGGTGCTTAGGTACTTGAACTTGTGAACATAAGAACATTCTTGATGCATCTAAAAGCTCGCATGCAGAATATTAAGGAGATAGCCTTGCCCTGCTGTTTTTCCCCACAACTTGTAATCAGAGATATATTGCCTCTATGCATGGAGGATCTGAGATTCCCTCAAGACCAGAATCCATGCAAACATGCTGGACAAAGCCACCATGCATTGATTTCCTACCTGCAGATATATGGTTGTGTGAATCATGGCTTGAGCAGTTTTAATTTTAAGTTAGGATGGCTCATGGTGATCATGTGTTAGAGCTGCTAATCTGTATGGCTGCCATCTGGATAAGCAATTTTAAATTTGCACACATTTAATTGAACATATGCAAATACAAACAACCGCTCCCACTCCCCAAGCACCCCCCCCCCAAACTTCAAACTGTTGGCAAGAATAGTTTTAACCCACACATGTCTAAATGCAAACACACACAAATGCACACGCAACCCCCCTCCCAAGGCCCACCTGGAACCCAGGTGGCTGGAGAGGCACACAGTAGTTGATCTGTCACAATGAGAGTTGTTTGGGTCTTCCATTCATGCCCCCAGTACTCACTTGATACAGTGACGGCTAGGGATGTGCGAACAAACCATGTCTGTGTTCACTTAGACTCTCCAAACACTGGCTCACTGCTTGTCAATCCTCAGTTTGCAACAGTGGTTGCGACCATCGTTCATTTTGCACGAAAGGACAATCACACAAAACGAATGCGATCGAACGTGAAAGCACAAGAAGTCTCGAATTTGCGCAAATTTACAAAGTTGCACAATTTCCCCCCATAGACCAAAGCATGAAATGGCACACCTTTAAGGTTACACAATCGAGAACCTTTTTCTCATCAAAATTTGCATATTTTTTGAAGGCCAGCGGATGTTCGAGAATTTGCAAACGTTCTCAGAGAATGCATTCTGCTTGTGCTCCTTTTTGGGGTTGCAAGCAGAATGTGCTTGCATGTTTTGCGAGCAGAAACAACATTCTCGTATAAACCTAGTGATGACGTCCTTCTGGAAAATAGCCAGGGACAGTACCGACAGGAGGCAGAGAGGTGTTAGCGTTGGCTGCAGTTGATATGGCCCCTATTACATGTTTATCAGTGCGACCATCCAATATTCCCTGGATGCTTTGTCTTTGCTTTGCATTTTATCACTATTACTGGCTGATCCCTCCATTGCCTCTCTGCAGGTTTATTAATATTGCCTTCTGATCTGTGAGTAGTAGCCGTGTTTTATATTCCAGTGCCATCCCTAGCCCTTGCCAAGCCTGGACACCATCTTTAATTAGATTTTCTCCTTGGCTCTGACAAACATAAACTGAACTCCCCACCGTCTCTTCATCGCTGGCCCAGGCAGATGCTCCCTTGCTGATGTTCGTATTCTGTTGCCATCATCATCCTGGGGCTAAATGTATCTGGAACTCATTCTAGTGGTTCAAGTTGCTTTGTGGATAAACAGCAGGACTTGGTTCTTCTTACAAGTCTACTGAGCTTGTGGTTTTTTTGTTTTTCAGTTTGGCATGGACATGACAGTCACATGTTGAAAACACAGAAAGCTCCCAGAGAGCTAGTATACCTGGGTGACAGGACTGACAGAAGTGAGTAACAGAGAAGTGTTTGTGCTCTTTGAGGCAACAACACAACTTAGGGTGGCCATGTGTCCTCTTTTACAGAGGACAGTTCTCTATTTGAATGGCTGCCAGAGAGGACCGTCCCCTATCTGAAGGTAGGGGTGTACGAATCCCTTACCTGGTTCAGGTCTGGGGCTTCGGCGGTGGCGGGGAGGCAATCCGTCCCCCCCCTGGAATCCTCCCTAGCCAGCTGTGCTCCGTGGCAAGGCTGCGGAGCCACCAGCCGGGGCCGGCCGCAGCCGGACTTCCAGCTGCTGCCGGGCTGCTGCAGCCGCAAATGGTGGCCATCATAGCGGCCGCCATTTGCGTCCTTGCATTAAGCCGTGATAGGCTACGTAAGTATTTACGTAGCCTATCACGGCAAAATGCAGGGATGCAAATGGTGTAGTGGCTGCTATTTGCACCCCTGCTCTTTGCTGTGATAGGCTATGTAACTATTTATGTAGCCTATAATGGTCTAATGCAGGCACGCAAATGGTGGCCACTACGATGGCTGCCATTTGCGGCCACAGCAGCCTGGCAGTGGCTGGAAGACAAGCAGGAGCCACCGCCGCATCCGCCGCTGCATCCGCCGCTGCATCCGCCGCTGCATCCGCCCCTGCCGCATCCATTTCAGGGGGGATTGCGGGGGGTGGCGGGGGGGAGGCTGTTCTGCCACGGACTCTGGGGGGCCGGATTCTAAAGAATCTGGCCTCACTGGAGTCCGTGGTGGAATTCTCCAACATCCCTATTTGAAGGTGTCCTCTAGTTTGAAGGTTTGCCTGTCCAATTCTTTGGACAAACAGACTCATGTGGCACAGAGTGGTAGGCAGCAGGATTGCAACCGCAACTCCCCCCATGACCTGAGTTCGATCCCAGCGGAAGCTGGGTCTCGGGTAGCCGGCTCAAGTCGACTCAGCCCACCATCCTTCCAAGGTCAGTAAAATGAGTACCCAGCTTGCTAGGGGAAAGGTAGTTAGGACTGGGGAAGGCAATGGCAAACCACCCTGCTATAGTCTGCCATGAAAACACCAGCGTAAGCAGGCGTCCCTTTAGGGGTCAGTAATGACCCAGTGCTTGCACAGGAGGAACCTTTCCTTTCCTTTCCTTTCCTTTCCTTTCCTTTCCTGTCCTGTCCTGTCCTGTCCTGTCCTGGCCTGGCCTGTCCTGTCCTGTCCAATTCCAGTTTAAAAATAAAGAACCATAAGAAACGTTGCCCATGCTTAGCACCTGGGCAGCAGACTCAACAGGCAGGCACACAGGTCACCAGTTCACAGCCTTCTGTACTAGGGTGTGATTTACTGTATTTCTCTTTAAATTGTAATAATTATTTCTAACTTTGCACCAATACCTATAAATTAGGATATGCAAACGCGATGCAAAGTGATGTCTTATTTTTGGTGATGCATTTCCTTTTTCTTGGGATTTCAGAAGTGGCCACCCTAATGCAACTGGCCAGTGGGATTGAAGAAATTGGACTCGATGGACTCGATGGCCTTGTAGACCCCTTCCAACCCTACTTTTCTATGATTCTATGAAATCCAGCAGCTTTTGCGAAACATTATGTTTGGAAGAGATCCAAAATGTTTGATATCAGCTTGCAGAGCAGGGGTGGACAACTTGTGCCCCCCCCATGTGTTGTTGGACTGCAACTCCAATCATACCCAGCCAGCATAGCCAATGGTGAGGGATGATGGGGACTGTAGTGCTATAATATCTGGATGGCCATGTTGTAGGGTTTGAGTTGTGATGCTTTTTTTTTTTTTTTTTTTTAAGCCCAGTACATTAAACTAAAACTCCATGCAACCTGTACAGGATTTTGTTTACACATTCTTATTAGAACCCTACTTAAGGTTTCTAGTCCTCATGAAGAAAATCTTAAGAAACCTGGAGGAAAAGGTGGGTCTCGAGGAGATGTCTAAACATTAGAACTATGGGGGACAGCCTAATGACAGTTGGTAAAGTGTTCCAGAGGCAGGATAGGTACTGAGCACACTCTACTGCAAGTGGTCCTGGGGCAAGAAGCATGTGGCACCCTCAACAGTCAACAACGCTCCCTCTGATCATCGCAGACATCAGGCAGGGACATAAGGGGTGAGGTGATCCCTATGGTAACCATATGTAAAAAACAACACCCTAAACTTGGCCCGGGAGTTTACTGGCAGCTTGTGCAGTTCTTTTAAGGTGTAACATCATGCTGCCGAAAGGAGGTCCCTGTGAGCAGGCTCACAGATGCATTCTGCACCAGCTGCACCGTCTGGACCAGGCCTAAGGGGAGCCTCACATAGAGCAGATTATAATAATCCATTCTCAACATATCTTTGGGAGCTTCAAGAGACTTACCTGTGCTCAGTGGAGGCTGGTGACTCCAATTTCAGAGGGGCAGTGATTCCATTCTGGGTTTTAGTTAGAACCAGCCAGAGCTCTAAAGGTGCTATCTAAGGTGCTGAACCTATTTTGGGGGTAGGGTGCAGCACCTTGGATGGCACCTTTAGAGCTCTGGATGGTGTCAGTTCTTGCCAGCTGACTGCAGCTGGTGGTGATAACTCCCTAGCTGATAATAGGTTTGTAAACCTGTCCAAGGTTGAGAGAGGAGAAAGGAGGCTGAAGTGGGAAACTTTACCAGTTCATTCAAATCCAAGGCAATGTGGCAAAGGGAAGTCCAAAGTCCAGCACACAAGGGAACACAAGCTAGGCTGAGGTTCAGGTTTGGGGTTGAGGCATGGCTGATGAGATCCAGTGCGTGAAAATGATGTTGTTCTCCAGCAGCCTTGCCCTTGACTGCTTCCTGTTTTTAACTGCAGCATCCTGAAGCAGCTGCGTGCAGTCCTCTTGCTTCTGAGATCCTCTCTGTCTTAAATTGACAGAGGCCTGCCTACATTGTTCTTTTACATGCAGTTGCCTTCGCTTTGCTGGGGTCGGTGGAACTTCACCCTCTGAATCCCCTTGGGAGCAGCCAAGCATGGAACATCCACAGGAGGTGAGGGAGCTTGGGCTCCTTCTGTGCTGGTCCCTTCCCCTGGGTCTGGAGCCTGCCATTCCCATTCATCCTCAGAGGAGTCTGAGGGAGGCATGACAGCTGGTTCTAACTAAAACCCAGAATAGAATCACCGCCCCTCCCAAACTGGAGCTACTAGTCTCCACTGATGATGCTGTGGGCTATAAGCCACCCTATGGGCCATGTGAGACAGTGACAAGCAGGTCTGGGAGGTTTTCCACATCCCAAAGAAGGAAAACATTGGGTCTACCCCAAGGCAGCAGATTCCCTGTAGCACGAGGGAATGGCATGGTTGTTCTCAGATGCCTTGAATCTTTTACCAGTGCCTGAGATTAAGATTTTATGTATTGATTTATTATTTCTGCAGCTCAAAGTGGTTTCCATGAGAATGGAAAAAAATATTTTAAAACACATAAAATATATGTAAAAAACCTCAATAGCAACAAACTAGATTCAACAAAGTCCATTAAAGTGGAACAAAACATCCACAATATCCCAGTAAAAGCTGCATTAAAACAAAAAATCTAGCTTGCTGCAGAAAATGTCTGGGGATGGTCTTTGAGAGGTAGGAATGTATGATAAATTTGTTTCAGTTATTTTTTGATTAGGATTTACCCAGTTTGCACTTTCTGGACCGAACATGGACTCGGACATAACCTACAATTAAAGTACACTTCTGAGCTTGCAGTGTGATTCACAGACCAAAACCTGAATTCAACAGCATCTGTACATTTGAAAAATGCACACAAATGCACTTTAATCAATGGGAGAACAATGCGCACATTTCAAATATGTGCACAATTGATGTGTACATTAATAACATGCACAAAAATACACATGGATTTTCAGGCAGAAAAAAAGAAGCAGAGGTTGCAATCTGATATGGACTCGACTTGGAATGAGCTTTGAGATGGAATTTGGAGAACTTTAGTGAGCTCCAGTTTTGCTGACTCAGATATTCCCATTGAGCGGGTTATGTGGTTATCTCTGTCTCCCATGAACTTAATGTCTCTGCTGCCTACCTCTCACTTCCATGGCCTGGGGTGGCTACTTATGAATTGTCAAAAGAAGAAGAAATGCATCACCCCAAAAGAGAACAAAAGAGGACAGCGATTTGCATAAAATATGTAGATGTAAATTGCTATCTATAGATGCAAATTTAGACATAATTATTATAATTTACGATACTATTCTATCCATGTTTAGACAGAAGAAAAGTCCAACAACTCCCAGTGTTCCCCATTAGCCATGTAGGACTTTTTTTCTGTGTAAATATCATAGGGTTGCACACTTAAATAGAAATATCGTACATCTCACCATAATATTGAAAAATGTGTTCAGGTGACCTGTGTGCCTGCCTGTTCAGTCTGCTGTCCGGGTGTTAACTGTTGATGGGCAACATTTCTTATGGTTCTTCAGCTTTAAACAGGACTGCCTTTCAAGCAGAGGATGTCTTCAAGCAGAGAATGCTCTTCTGGCAGCCCTTCAAATTGAGGACTGTCCTCTGGAAAAGGGGACACATGACCACCTTGCTGTGGCCACCTGACCTTGCTCACCTTTCCAGGAATCCTGGGCTAAGTGGAAATCCTGCTGAGGTGTATTTTGTGATGATAACATATTGCAGGACAACTCTGTGTTTCGAGTCGGGATGCTTGAGCAATTTGTTCTTTGCAAATCCTTTGACAAACTGACTTGATCCACACATCCTACACTAAAGTGCAGATTGAAACTCAGTTATCCACTACCTTTTGCACTTAAGGTTACAACCAAAATATGTTTATTTTGCAACAACAACAAAACATTCAGAAATTAATATTTAAATGTAAATGTGTCTGTAGATTTTTTTTTAATTGCAGATATGCAGAAATGGGATGGAACAGATTTATGAATGAACATTATTAGATGTTAATAATGAAAATAGATGGATTTGTCCATTCCTATGCTAATAGGTTCATCCATCCCGTACCAGGAGATGGAATTCATCCATTCCATGTTAATAGATGCAAGTAGAACGGATGAATTAATCCATTCCATGGTAATAGGTGGGAGTTATATGGAATGGAAGTAGATAGGTTCAGCCATTCCTATCTTCTAGTATATATTTAATCAAAAGAACAAACATTGACTTGGCTCTTAAATTGGTGAAGGACTGTTCATTGGAGAGTAAGTGAATATAGCATAAGTGAGGTAGCCCCTTCATGGATCACTGCCTTGTTGTGGCCAAGGGGCTTGCATAACTCAGTGAATCCATAAGCTATGCCATGCAGGGCCACCCAAGATGGACAGGACATGGCGGAGAGTTCTGACAAAATGCGGTCCACTGGAGAAGGAAATGGCAACCCACTACAGTATTCTTGCCAAGAAAACCCCATGGAACATATCACAAGGCTAAAAGATATGATGGCGGAAGATGAGCCCCTCAGGTCGGAAGGTGTCCAATATGCTACTGGGGAAGAGCAGAGGGAATTTCCAAGAAGCACCAGAAAGAGTGAAGTGGCTGGGCCAAAGCCAAAAGGACACTCAGCTGTGGATGTGTCTGGAGGTGAAAAGAAAATCCGATGCTGTAAAGAACAATATTGTTTAAGAACCTGGAATGTAAGATCAATGAATTAAGGTAAGCTGGAGGTGGTCAAACATGAGATGGCAAGATTGAACATCGACATCTTGGGAATCAGTGAACTAAAATGGACAGGCATGGGCGAATTTAATTCAGGTGACCATTATTGTGGGCAAGAATCCCTTAGAAGAAATGGAGTAGCACTCATAGTCAATAAAAGGGTGGGAAAAGCAGTACTGGGGTACAATCTCAAAAAGATAGAATGATCTCAGTACGAATCCAAGGCAAACCATTCAACATCACAGTAATTCAATTCTATGCCACAACCACTGAGGCCGAAGAAGCTGAGGTTGATTGGTTCTATGAAGACCTACAACACCTTCTAGAACTAACACCAAAAAAAGATGTCCTCTTCATCATAGGGGATTGGAATGCTAAAGTAGGAAGTCAAGAAATCACTGGGATAACAGGCAAGCATGGCCTTTGTGTACAAAATGAAGCAGGACAAAGGCTAATAGAGTTTTGCCAAGAGAATACGCTGATCATAGCAAACACACTTTTTCAACAGCACAAGAGGCGACTCTACACATGGACATCACCAGATGGTCAATATCGAAATCAGATTGATTATGTCCTTTGCAGCCAAAGATGGAGAAGCTCTATACAGTCAGTAAAAACAAGACCTGGAGCTGACTGTGGCTCAGATCATGAGCTTCTTATCGCAAACTTTCAGCTTAAATTGAAGAACGTAGAGAAAACCACTAAACCATTCAGGTATGACCTAAATCATATCCCTTATGAATATACAGTGGAGGTGACTAATAGATTTAACGGATTAGACCTGATAGACAGAGTGCCTGAGGAACTATGGACGGAAATGCGTAACATTGTTCAGGAGGCAGCAACTCAATCCATCCCCAAGAAAAAGAAATGCAAGAAAGCAAAATGGCTGTCTGATGAGGCTTTACAAGTAGCTGAGGAAAAAGGGAAGTGAAAAGCAAGGGAGAAAGGGGAAGATATACCCAACTGAATGCAGAGTTCCAGAGAATAGCAAGGAGAGACAAGAAGGCCTTCTTAAATGAACAATGCAAAGAAATCAAAGAAAACAATAGAATGGGAAAGACTAGAGATCTCTTCAAGAAAATTGGAGATCTCAAGGGAACATTTTGTGCAAAGATGGGCATGATAAAGGACAAAAAAGGCAGGGACCTAACAGAAGCAGATGAGATTAAGAAGAGGTGGCAAGAATACACAGAAGAACTATACAGGAAAGATCTTAATGTCCTCGACAGGCATGATAGTGCGGTCACTGAACTTGAGCCGGACATCCTAGAGAGTGAAGTCAAGTGGGCCTTAGGAAGCATTACTAGCAACAAAGCTAGCGGAGATGATAGTATTCCAGCTGAGCTATTTAAAATCCTAAAAGATGATGCTGTTAAAGTGCTGCACTCAATATGCCAACAAATTTGGAACACTCAACAATGGCCACAAGACTGGGAAAGGTCAGTTTACATTCCATTTCCAAAGAAGGGCAACGCCAAAGTGTGTTCAAACTACCGTACAATTACGCTCATTTCACATGCCAGCAAGGTTATGCTCCAAATCCTACAAGCTAGGCTTCAGCAGTATGTGAACTGACAACTACCAGAAGTACAATCTGGGTTCCGAAGAGGCAGAGGAACTAGAGATCAAATCGCCAACATTCGCTGGATCATGGAGAAAGCAAGAGAATTCCAGAAAAACATATATTTCTGCTTCATTGACTACGCTAAAGCCTTTGATTGTGTGGATCACAACAAACTGTGGCAAATTCTTAAAGAGATGGGAGTACCAGACCACCTTACCTGTCTCCTGAGAAACCTGTATGAGGGCCAAGAAGCAACAGTAAGAACCAGACATGGAATAACCGATTGGTTCAAAATTGGGAAAGCAGTACGACAAGACCACATATTGTTGACCTGCTTATTTAATTTATATGCAGAGTACATCATGAGAAACGCCGGGTTGGATGAATCACGGATCAGAATTAAGATTGCCAGGAGAATTATCAACAACCTCCGATATACAGACGATACCACCCTAATGGCAGAAAGCGAAGAAGATCTAAAGAGCCTCTTGTTGAGGGTGAAAGTGGAGAGTGCAAAAGCTGGTTTGAAACTCAACATTAAAAAAATGAAGATCATGGCATCTGGCCCCATCACTTCCTGGCATATAGAAGGGGAAGAAATGGAAGCAGTGACAGATTTTATTTTCTTGGGCTCCAAGATCACCGCAGATGGTGACTGTAGTGTGTGTAGCCATGAAATTAAAAGGCGCTTGCTCCTGGGGAGGAAAGCTATGGCAAACCTAGACAGCAGAGTAAGAAGCAGAGACATCACCTTGCCGACAAAGGTCCGTATAATCAAAGCTATGGTTTTCCCAGGAGTAATGTATGGCTGTGAGAGCTGTACTATAAGGAAGGCTGAGCGCTGAAGAATGGATGCTTTCGAACTGTGGTGCTGGAGAAGACTCTTACAGGTCCCCTGGACTGCAAGGAGGTCAGATCAGTCAATCCTAAAGGAAATCAACCCTGAGTGTTCATTGGAAGGACAGATACTGAAGCTGAAGCTCAAATATTTTGGCCACCTAATGCGAAGAGAAAAGTTACTGGAAAAGACCCTGATGCTGAGAAAGATTGAAGGCAAAAGGAGAAGGGGATGGCAGAGGGTGAGATGGCTAGATAGCATCACTGATACAATGAATATGAACCTGAGCACACTCCGGGAGAGAGCAGAGGACAGGAAGGCCTGGTGTGCTGTGGTCCATGGGGTCACGAAGAGTCGGACATGACTTAACGACTGAACAACAACAACAAGTGAAGTAGGCCCTTCTGCAATATTTAATGGGAGGCAGTGATCCTTTGTATGAGAACAGGGATGTTACAAGTGATCCACTCTTTCCCTCTATGAAATGTTGGCAGAAATGTCCCTTGTTCCATTGGTTTTAGAGGGGTTTGCCGCCTGAGAAAAAATGAGTAGATGCGTAGGGATTCCCATAGATTTCAACGGCACTTACTCCAGGGGGATACATTTTCTTTATTGACTTAGAAAAAGATTTATCCCTTTCCTTTTAATCTAATAACAGGGTTTTATAATACACTTATGCAACCCAGCAGTGCTCAGAGCCCTTGCTGATAGATAGGGGAAGTTCAAGGCAACTAGCAGTTGGAGCTGATGGTTTCTTCTGCCATAGAGGAGGGAAGCAAACTCCCTACAGCTTCTCTTTCTCTGGCCAATAGATGGGTCCATATTGGTTTCCCCCTTGCCATGCACTGGTAACCTTGTGTGAAGGTTTGAGGCCTACAGAGGCAAAGGGGAAAAGGTCAGGTTTAGAGGCCTGCAGGGTTTTTTTTTGTTGGAAGGGGGGTATCCCTGGGAGGAGGAGTTTCGTCTCATTTCCCCGGTTAAGTTTCAGTTTCATTTCCCATTGACTTGCATGGGAAAACACAAATGGCCGTAACTTTTTCACTTTTCATGAAAAATAATGAAATATGGAGAACTCTCAGCCCCCTGGAGGCCATCCCACCTGCCAAATCTCAGACAGTTTGGCCCACTAGTTTTTGTGCTAGGTGCAGGTGAAATTTGATTTCAGTTTCATTTCTCCTAAGTTTCATTTCTCCAGGTTTGAAACAGTACTTTTGGTTTTGGGGGGAGGGGGATATAAAAAGAGAGAGTCAGAGGATATAAAAAAGAGAGAGTCAGAAAGACCAGGGCAGGAAGAGCAGAGTCAGGAAGAGCACAGTACAATGAGGGAGCAGAAAACAACAGCTTGAATAAGTCTAAGTGCAGCTAGGGTAGAGGTACTTGCATTTTTGCAACTTTTATTTCCTCTTAAAGCCTTTTGTATCACTCAGCTCTATTGTGTAAATGCCTTTAGTTGTGACTTGCTTCCTTTAATTTACCAGTAAACTTTTGTGGTTAAACCCTGTGTCTAGAGTGACAGTCACCCCACGTCTACAGCCTAAACCCCACATTACTTGGAAGGGAAAAGTAAAAGAAGGAAGGTAGGACTCTTAAGGAGGCAAGAGATCCTTAAGGAGTTGCTCAGGGGGTCCAGGTCATAAAGGGAACCCTGGCACCTTGGGATTGGATTACTGCAGTGTGATTTATTTGGGGCTGCCCTTAGGGCTAATTTGGAAGTTGCAGTTCATGCAGAATGCAGAGGCTTGGTTACTGACTGGGGTGTCTTATATATTATACTTATGCTAAAGGGTCTACTCTGTATGCAAGTCTGCTACGGAGCTAGGTATATGGTGTTGGTATTAGTATGCAAAGTCCTATACAACTAAGCAGCAGCTAACCTCAAGGAACGTCTCCCCCTGTGCCAGCCTTCCAGGCTGTATGATCTTCAGGGGTGGCTCTATTGTCTGTGCAGTGGCCTACAGAGAGATGGGTCTTCTCTACAGTGGCATGATCTCCCCACTGTGGTAAGCCAGGCCTCAATGCTGGTGTTATTTAGGTATTTATTGAAAATGCATCTTTTTTACTTTGGCTTTCCCCCAGCCAGGACACCTGTCTTTGGATCAATCTCTAATATGGCACTATTTATTGTGTTGTATTTATTATATTCTTCTGTAAACCACTTTGGGATTTGTGCAAATAAGAAGTGATATAGAAATGTTAACAACAACAGCAGCTAACTTCTGTAAACCGCCCAGAGAGTTTCGGCTATGGGGCAGTATAGAAATGTAATAAAAAATAATGCTGATCTTCTTTTGGGGAATCAGACGGTGCAGCCTGCTAATGACCCTTGGTTCCCTAGCTGACGGTGGAGGTCAGAGTGTGCTTCCTTTCAGCACTGCAGTCCCAGAATGACATATTAGGGATGTACAAAAGTCACTTACCGTTTTGTGGATCTGCTTCACGGTGTGGGGGGGAGGCGATCCGTCCCTCCCCCTGGAATCCTGTCCGGCTGGCTCCACGGGGATTCCACGGAGCCGCTGATGAGGGGGAGGTGCTCCGTCCCTCCCCCCGGAATCCTGTCCAGCTAGCTCCACTCCGCGGGGATTCCACGGAGCCACCGGCTGGCTCCGCCCGCAGCCGGACATCCGGCCGTCGCGTCGCCATTTGCGTCCCTGTACTTAACCCTGTACTTAACCGTGATAGGCTACATAAATATTTACGTAGCCTATCATGGCAAAGTAAAAAAAAGCGTATGCAAATGGTGGCGGCTACGGCCGCCACCATTTGCATTTGCTATTTTTCCCGTTCTAGCTTACATAAATATTTACGTAGGCTAGAACGGTTAAAAATAGCGAACACAAATGGCGGCCACCATAGCTGCTGCCATTTGCGTTCGCTGCGCCCAGCAGTGGCTGCCCCCACCCCCGCTGCCGCCGCTGCCCCCTTCCCCACTGCCGCCCCTGCCACTGCACCTTCTGCCACTGCCCGCCGCCGCCACACTTTCTGCCCCCGCCCCTGCCCCCGCCGCCGCTGCAGCTGCCGCCCCTGCTGCCGCTCGTGCTGCCGCCCCTTCCGCCGCCACCCGCCACTGCCGCACCTTCTGCCCCTGCCCCGCCGCCCCTGCTGCCCCCGCTGCCCCTACCACTGCACCTGCTGCCCCCGCCCCTTCCGCAGCTGCCACCCTTCCACTGCTGCTGCTGCCGCCCCCGCCCCCACTGCACCTGCTGCCACCGCCACCGCACATTCTGCTACCGCCGTGCCGCCACCGCACCGCCACCAAAGCCGCCACCGCATTCGCTGCATCCGCCGCAGGTAAGCGTCATCCTGGGGGGGGTCTGCGGGGTGGGGGGGGCAGAAGGCCATTCCGCCACAGATTCCAGGGGGCCGAATGCCAGTGCATTCGGCCTCCTTGAAATCGGTGGCGGAATTCTCCGCCATCCCTAGACATAGTATAAAACAACATCAAAAATGTGATTACAGATAGCAGCGTGCTAAACCAATGTTCAGTGACAACATACCTGACAAGCAGAACCAGCCTAATACATTTTACTGCCTGAAACAGAACAGTAAATGGCACCCCACCCCTCTCCAACTCAAGGTGCAGAGCACCCAAGTCTGGCCATGTCATTTTGGTAGCTGAGACAGAAAACCATCATTGACTGGGAGTAAAAAACAACAAGTAAGTTTGCTCCGCTTTCATAACGATCAGCTGTCTGGGGCAGCTGCCTCATTTCGCTTAATAGTAGGGCCAGCCCAGCTGTAAAGCTCACTGGAACAGCACATTCTTCACCATGTGCCTAAATGGTGGGGCTGGGCTGTACTGCCCTAGGGAGGCTTTTCTATCATCTAATGTTCATTTGTTCTGTATCTGGTGCATGTATGCACTCAAAACATTGCATCTGATGCCCATGTTGGGTGGAAGTGGCAGGACCATCTCTTCTTGTCTATGTCAAAACAAAATTTCTGCTTTTAATGTGCTCAGCCAGTTGTTTAGCCAAGCTGAAATCTTCTTGATTGGCTTTGTTTTTCTTGCTTTGATAAAGCAAATGAGAGGTTTTTAAACCAAGGTTTAACGAAATAAAATTGAGATGAACTAATAGAACAAATTTAGGCTTCATTAGGCAATCGAGCTAAGTGAATTAAAGCAAGTGAGAGGCTCTTTCTTCCCTGATCAAACATAAATGTCTGTAATTGTGACAGAGGTGTGACTGTAAAAGTTCTCAACTTTGGCTTGATCATCCTCTCGGCTTTTAGAGATCCATTATGATAGCTGAAGTAAAACAGCAACAACAACAACAGGCAGGGAGGAGGGATTGGCTGAATCAATGGCAGACCTGAGTTATGGAAGAAAGAATCTACTTCATTCCATTGTGGCTAACCTGCCTTCTGCTCCTCCTGGAATTCCAGGAGAGAGAGGAAGGCAAGCAAAAGTGACATTGGGATCAGGACCTGCTCCAGCAGGACTGTCTGCTGCCTTCAAGGGGCCTCTGACCACCAACTGTCCTGTTAGAAGGATCCATATGTTATATTTTAATATTGTTTACTGTGATTTTTATTAATATATCTTTACATTACATGTACGCCACCTTGGAAAGATTTGTATCTTGAGAGGTGGGGTATAAATAATTGTAACAAATACATAATCAATACAACAACTTCTAGTTTTAACTAAGACAATTGCTAAAATTAATTAGATTAGGCTGTAATTTATATGTCACCTTTCCATAAAAGAAATTGTGTTCACTTGTTTGGCTCTTACAATTTGGGATTGGTGAGAATTTTGTTTCAGTTCCTTTTTGGTCAGAATTTACTAGAAATCATACATTTCTTCATATTGGGGACAGAAAGAACTTAAGATTTAGAGTAGGGCTGTGCACGGACCCCCCACTTCACTTCAGATCTCGCTTTGGACCTTCCAAAGTGGCCCCACTGTGCTTCGGACCAATTTGGACCCCAGTCTCTTTGATTCGAATCCAAATTCAAAGCGAGATTTGGACATCTGAATCACTCATTTTTGGTGTTTTCCCATTGACTTGCATGGGAAAACACAAACGGCCATAACTTTTTCATTTTTCATGATAATTAATGAAATTTGGAGAACTCTCAGCCCCCTGGAGGCCATCCCGCCTGCCAAATCTCAGACAGTTTGGCCCACTAGTTTTTGTGCTAGGTGCAGGTGAAATTTGATTTTTTCAAGGAAATCTCTCAAAGCAAAGAGCTATAACTGTCACAGGTTGCACAGAAATGCATGAAATTTGGGGAATGCACAGCCAACCTGGAGCGGATCCCACCTGACAAATTTCAGACAGTTTGGCCCAGTGTGCTAGGAACAGGTAAAATGTGCTGTTCTCAGAAATTCAAACCAAAGTTCATAAAGGGATAAGCAAGTTAGGTGTTGAAGCGGTAAGGAGGTTACTGTCCCTATATTCTGCTGTAGCTTTCTTTGAACTGCAAATAGTATTACTTTCCTATTCACAGGCAATAACCTCAGGGTCTCTTTGGCTGAATTGCCTGAGAAAACACCTGCTGGTAGGCAGGAAGCAAACAAAGACAGCAACCCTGCCAGGTGGGCACATTGACTTGAACGAAGAGCAACAACAGTTATCTACTGGACTGACAGAGGCAGGAAGCAACACAGCAGCCCTGCCAGGAGGGCACAGCAGCACCTCACCCACCTCTGCCCCTGCCAAGACCCCCAAGATGCTTCATATTCGGCTTGCTTGCTTCGCAACACACAGTGTAGCATTAGCTGTTAATGAAGTGCTTTGCCCACTGTTTTTGGAAATGTGGACTGTGTGTAGTCATTTGACACAAACTGTTTGCTTGTCCATGGAGCACAAGCACACACACAAGAGCAAAAGAAAAGCAAATGCTAAACTGCAAGTGTGTGTGTGTGGGTAACTATAATCCTAACAGAAGCGAAAGGGGCTTTTATTTATTTTTTAGGGAAAAGAGTTAAAAAATGGGAATGGAAGGAATACAGGAATTGAGAAGGGGAGTGGAGGGGAGTATAGACCGGAAGGTCGGCAGGACAGCAGTTCGAGACCCGAGTGCTGCGTGACAGAGTGAGCTCCCGTCTTCAGTCCCAGCTTCTGCCAACCTAGCAGTTCGAAAGCAAGAAATTGCAAGTAGATAAATAGGTACCACCTCGGTGGGAAAGGTAACAGCGTTCTGTGCACTTCCGTGTTGAGTCATGCCGGCCACATGACCATGGAAGCGTCTTCGGACAGCGCTGGCTCTTCGGCTTAGAAACGGGGATGAGCACCCTAGAGTCAGACACGACTGGTTGGGGACACCTTTACCTTTTATATATACACATACACATTTATAAAAAATGTAGACCAAATCAAAGTAAGGGCAAATTAATGGTTGAGGGAGAACTGAAAAGGGGCAGGGGTGGAAGATAAGCATCTACTGCGAAATTTTCAGAATTTTTAAATGAACAAACAACAAGAATGAATGGTAAACCTATTACAGAAGTGGGGGGAGTTGTCATAGCATGCACTTTCTTCTTGGCTTCATTCTGCTAGAGGAGAGTGGGGAGGGTTAATCTCCTTCCCACTCTCCTTCAGCAGGATGCCAGCTGCTCTGGTGCCACGGCTTCCTCTGCCATGCCTTGTGGAGACTGGCACAGTTGCTCTCAGTGGCTGCAGTGGAGGCAGGATAGGACTGGAGCCGAGAGAGAAATGCCATGGAGCTTCCCTCTCGGCTCCTGTCCCATCCTGCTGCCTCCACCATCATTGCATACAATGGCAGCTCGTCAGGGCAGCAGGAGGCTGCTCCATTATCAGGCAGCTCGTGCACCCCAATGGATCTTCTTGCGCACACCCTGGGGTGCGTGCACCCCACTTTGGAGACCACTGCTCTAGCCAAATAACATTCAGACAGTCCTCTCCTCTCCAGTAACACCACCTCTCTCATAATAAGCAAACAGAAGCTGACTCACAGCAAAGCTCACTCCCTCCTCCTCCTCTCCCCTTCCCCTCTCCCTCCTCATTTTCTGCCCCTCCCGGTGGTTGGATCTCTCTCAAAGTGATAGATTTGGTGCCTCCTCCTCCTCCTCCTCCTCCTCCTGTGCATGATCTTTCACAACTTGATACATTTTGGAGGCGGACTGCTTGGGCTGCTCAGAAGACATAAGGAGAGCTCCAAGTATACAAGGCAGACTGAGGCTCCTCATAGGTGATCCGCTTTGGTTCGGGGTGCCTCAGTGCTGTTCTGATCTGCCTTGTAGCAAGACAAGGCACTTCCGAATCAGCCTTCTTCACCTCATTATTTGGGCTTCGGACTGAAGTGGTGCACAGTCCTAATTTAGAGCTTTTTTACACAAGGCATTTATTGTGCACTTGTTTATAGGTTCTTTAGACAACATCTTGACCCTCCGGTTTTGCTTCTGTTTTTTAATGTAAGAGCACTTCCATGGATTTTTTAATATATATATATAGCTGGGAAAATGCCATATTATTTATAAAAGCAAAGCAAAACAAAACCCGTTTCTCTACCTGTGTAACTGAGTTATTCCATTATACCACAGCACCACAGAGTGATTATATAGCAGAAAAGCAGGAAAGGGAAAGCCCTTTGTGTAGCGCTCGGATCTCAGTTCTGTGATGAAACTGAAAGTAGATACAGTGATTAACAGCCTTGTGCAGAAAAGCTCTTGAAAGACAGACAGATAGACAAACAGAGGGAGAAACCAAAATTGACATTCATCCATCCGGACCCTTTGAGTGCTTAGTTCTTAAATGTCCAGGTTTGGCTGCCTGTGTATTCAACTATGTTTGTGGTGCTGAATTAGGGTTGCCAACTCTTTTTAAATGACAGGATCCTTATCTTTAACAGCTACATGACATAGTCCTCTCCATGCTGGGAATGGTTGTACCTCCTCAATTTGGCCAGTGCAGATGCGTGAGAATTTCAGTTCAGTTCAGTTTTGATAACAATGTGCCAAAATTACCAACTTCTTCACATAGTCCAGAAATTAAAAAGAGAACAGTGTATTATTCTAATGAATCAGTTCCATTTTGTACATGGGACCAGATATTCCAAAATCCAAGGAGAAATCCAGATAAGCAGAATTGTGGAAGCATCCTTAACCTCACATTTTGAATCCCTCTGCACGGATATGGTACACCTTGATGTATCCCTCATAGGGATGGAGGAGAATTCCGCCACGGATTTCAGTGAGGCCGAATGCACTGGCATTCAGCCCCCCGAAATCTGTGGCGGAATGGCCTCCCACCTCCCGCCCCCCCACGGATTCCCCCCCAGGATGAAGCTTATCTGGGGCGGATGTTCCAGCAGCAGCGGCTCCAGCGGCGGCTGGTCTTTCGACCGGCTGCTGCGGCCGCCATTTGCGTCCTGGTCTTTGCCGTGATAGGCTACATAAGTATTTACGTAGCCTATCACAGCAAGCCAAAAAACAAACAAACACTAGTGTATGCAAATGGCGGCGGCTATGGCAGCCGCCATTTGCATTCCCAATTTTTCACTGTTTTAGCCTACGGAAATATTTATGTAGGCTATTACAGTGAAAAAAAGGGGGAATGCAAATAACGTAGTGGGCACTATTTGCGTTCCTTTTTTTTGCTGTAATAGCTTACATAAATATTTACGTAGGCTAAAACGGCGAAAAATAGAGAACGCAAATGGCAGCTGCTGTAGTATGCCATGTGCATACGCTGGTGTTTTTTTTTTTTTTTTGCCTGCCATGATAGGCTACGTAAATACCTACGTAGCCTATCACAGCAGCCTGGCTGGACACAAATGGTGGCTGCTATGGCGGCCGCCATTTGCGTCCGCAGCAGCCAGTCCACGGCCGGAACTCCGGCTGTGGCCAGCCCTGGCCGGCTGCTCCACGGAGCCGCCGCGGAGCAGAGCCAGCTGGGCAGGATTCTGGGGGGGAGGACCGGATTGCCTCCCCCTGTCGAGGATTCCGGGGGGAGGGACGGAGCGTCTCCCCCCCACCGCGAATCACATCCGCGAAAAGGTAAGTGACTTTTGTACATCCCTAATCCCTCAGGACCTCTGCTTCAAAGTTTTGTAACTGTCTCTAATCTATCCTTTGCCACTTCTTTCAACTTGTGCAAAACCCCTGCTAACTTCTTTAGGCAAGGCTTTTGTCTGACTTTAAATTGACTTTTCTTTCCTAAGCCCTGTGAGGTTTTTCGGAGGCTCACCATCTTCATTGGGGCTTTTATGAGTCTTTAGTGGCTTAAGACAAAACTAAGTTTGCCCTAATCTCTCATAAAACACACAAGGCAGTTCCCACCCACCCCTTTGGTTCCCTCAAGGTTTTAGCCTGAGGTTTTCTTTTTCAGTTATGTTTGTATCAGGGCTTTTTTTTTTCCCCTTTAAAAGGAAATGCCTCAAAAATCCACCTTTTAAAAATACGAAAATCCTTGGCTAAGAAGCCTGTGTGTGGCAAAATGGAGAAGGATTATTGTATTATGGAATTCAGGTGCCCTTTCCTGCAAAGACAGCAAAGAATCAATGGACCAGTTTATACTGTCAGCAAAAGCAGTGGTAAAACTTTTTTTTTTCTGGATTATAATACTCTTGGCTGAAGGTAGAGGTTTGACTGTTTGTTTCCCAAGGGTGAGGGAATCTTGCCTGCATATAGAAATCTAGCATGTCAGAGAGAGGCTTCTCTCTGGGGTTTGTAAGTGCATACAACTCCCCCCCCTTTGTGTGCGCATGCACGCATGCACGCACGCACGAACACACACACGCACACCCATCGGCAACCAGGTGATACAGTTGAAGGAAGAGCTCTATCATTGGATTCTGCTGACTGTACAAAGTGGCTTGCAGACCAATCCTATGCTTGCTTACTTGAAGTGAGCCAGCACTGGCCCTACCATTGGGTAACCTGTGTCAGCTACTTGATGTGGTGGATGCTGAAGGTAGTGAGTGGGCTGAGATGATGGAGGGCAGAGGTGTGTGTGTCGAGTAGCCTGCCATGCATCCTTTAAGCCAGATGCCTGGCTTGCAGAATCTAATAGTTGTTGTTTTTTCTTTTTCGTTCGAGAACTCTGAGATCCACCATCAAGACCTTGATGCACAAGGCATACAGCTAGAATTAAAGAATTCTGAATCCAGGGATTTGTTTTGAGTACCAGAACTGAATGGAGCCTGTAGTCCTTCTACACGGATATTCAGTACATGTTACCCCCTAACTTCCTTTATTTCAGCAGTATAATTTAGGGCAGGGGAAGTCATTTCTTTCCTGCTAATGGAGTCAGAAACCCATGTGAATCTACTGCATATCACCAGTAGATCCAGACCTACCTTCTACTTGCCACTGCTCAAAGCTAGCAGGACATTGACTCATCACCAACAATGCTGAAGTAAGATTTGCCAGTCAGTCCGGGTGTATGTTGAAAGTATATGGAATGTATGTGGAAAGGGTGTGTGTGTGTGTGGTGGTAGTGGGGACGGGACTTCCTTATCCACTATGCTTGGGCAGCATTAGGGATGTATGAATGTCACTTACCTTTCAGCGGTTTATGTTCATGGTGGGGGGAGGAGTTCCATCCCTCCCCCTGGAATCCTTGATGGGGGGGGAGGCAATCTGGTCCTCCCCCCCGGAATCCTTGACGGCTGGCTGTGCTCTGCGGCGGCTCAGCGGAGCGGCCGGCCTGGCCCAGGCCAGGGCCGTCCGCAGCCGGATTTCCGGCCGCGGAGGGCTCTGGGTAAAAAACAAACAAACAAACAAAAATGCTTACGCAAATGGTGGCGGCTATGGCTGCCGCCATTTGCGTTCCTTATTTTTGGCCGTCTTAGTCTACGTAAATATTTACGTAGACTATTACGGCGAAAATAAAGGGGAACGCGAATAGCGTAGTGGGCGATATTTGCGTCCCTTTTTGATTTGCCGTTTTAGCCTAGATAAATATTTATGTAGGCTAAAACGGTGAATCAAAAAGGGACGCAAACTATGGAGTTACGTAGACTAAGACGGCCAAAAATAAGGAACACAAATAGCCGTAGCCGCCGCCATTTGCGTACGCGTTTTCTTTTTTTTTTAAACCAGGATGTGATAGGCTACCTAAGTCTTTACGTAGCCTATCACATCTCTGTAAAAAACAAAAACAAAACCCAAATGACAAGACTGCAAATGGCTGCGGTGGCAGCCAGTCATAAGACCAGCCGCCGCAGCCACAGCCGCCACAGCTGCCACTGCAGCCGCCGCCACCCGGAATATCTGCCCCAGGTAAGTCTCGTCCCGGGGGGGATCCGCGGGGTGGCGGGGGGGGGGTGGCAGGCCATTCCACCACAGATTTCGGGGGGCCAAATGCACTGGCATTCGGCCTCACCGAGATCCGTGGCGGAATTCTCTGACATCCCTAGGCAGCATACTGTCTTGGGTTGGCCCCAGGGAAGTCCAACGGGTTGCAGTGGGACTGTTTGTGTGCTATTAAGTGAGCACATAATTGCAGCCTTGGTGTGTTTGTGTCCTTGAGAGAGGAATGGCACTTGACTTAGTTAAGTGTTGTGTATCGGTGTTTTTATATGTGGTGGTAAAACGCTCATGAAGTCCTTTACTCAAGTCAAGGTCCAGCATATATAGGACAGGGTTCCCCCTTTCCTTTTATCCCAATCCTATGCTTATTTACTTGGATATCAACTAATTTCAAAAGAACTCTTCTTCCAAAGAACTGACTACTTAAATGATAAGTATTTTGCCAGGAATTCTAGTCCATCGGCATATGTCCAGATCAGCACAAGGCTTGTGCCTTTGCAGGTGACCCAATCCAACCCAGCAAGGCAGAATCTGCAGCCAGAAATTTGTAGCGTGGATTTTATTAATAGTGGGTGAGGGAGCTAGCAGAAGATATGGTAATTGCAATGGATTGAGTCTCATCTGATTATGGTAATGGTCTGTTAGGTTTTAAAAGTAGAAACAATAGCCTCTTGTAAGAGTGTAAAAGATGAGTTTGGGAATCCTGGAAGACATGCTTGCAGGTTGCCCAGAACCTAAAGCATCAGCTTGTTCATTATGAATCGCAATGAATAATTCACGTAATTCAATACCACAAGATGAGAAGTTGGTTATTAGCTTATTTGGTCTCCTTGAAAAAGAGAGAAAAAGAGAGTAGGTCTATTTATTTCTGTATTTAAAGTGGGGGGTTTACCCCGCACTTCAGACAAATAAAGATCAGCAATAAGACTGTTCCTGCCCTCAGGGTTACGCTATAAAACACACATCATGAAAGGAAAAGAGATTGGTAGCGGGGGCAGGGGCGGGGGAGGGTGGGGGAGCAAAGAGGCAGTCATTCTTTGTCACAAAGTTCTTATAACGACTTCAAGGACAGGAGGCACTGAATGTATCGGGTCTCTCAGCTGAGCTGGTGGACTTCCGCTGCTTCCCTTCTCTTCCCTTCCCTTCCTCCTTCTGCTATTAGGGATGGCGGAGAATTTCTCCACGAATCTCTGGGAGGCCGAATGCCAACGCATTCGGCCCCCCGAAATTGGTGGTGGAATTCTCCCCCCCCCCGGGATGGGACTTACCACCTTTGAATTTCCCTCTCGGTGGCGGGTCCCGGCGGCGTTTTGGCGGGGGCGGGGGCGGCGGCCGGTCTTCCGACCAGCTGCCACCGCCGCCATTACAAAGTAAAGTAAAGTAAAAAAAAAACATGTGATAGGCTACGTAACGATTTACGTAGCCTATCACGGCTAGATTTTCAAAGTCAGCCATGATAGGCTACGTAAATCTTTATGTAGCCTATCACGGGTGACTTTGAAAAAAAAAAAGCGCGTACGCAAATGGCGGCACCCATGGGCGCCGCCATTTGCGTTCCTTATTTGGGCAGGGGTAGTCTACATAAAGATTTACGTAGACTACAGTGAAAATAAGGGCAACGCTATTTGCGTTGCCCTTATTTTCGCCATAGTCTACGTAAATCTTTACGTAGACTACCCCTGCCCAAACAAGGAACACAAATGGCGGCGCCCATGGGCGCCGCCATTTGCATATGCGCTTTTTTTTCCCAAAGTCACCCATTATAGGCTACGTAACGATTTACGTAGCCTATCATGGCTGACTTTGAAAATCTAGCCGTGATAGGCTACGTAAATCATTACGTAGCCTATCACGTTTTTTTTTCCCAGTTTACTTTTTTTATTTCGCGGCCGGGGAGATGGGGCGCTCACCCCCGGCCTGAATTTCAGAAGCGAGGGATGGGGCGCCTCCCCCCCCGGCCTGAATTTTGGTCGGGAGGGGCGAGGCGCCTCCCCCCCGCCAAGAACTTCGGGGGGAGAACCGAAGCACCTCCCCCCACCACGAAGCAAGCTGCGGGACCAGGTAAGGAACTTTCGTCCATCCTTATCTGCTATAGCCTGATGGAGTGGCCACTGTATAACCTGATGGAAGGTCTCTCAGCTCAGCTGATGGAGTGGCCCTGCTTCTCTTCTCTTCTCTTCTCTTCTCTTCTCTTCTCTTCTCTTCTCTTCTCTTCCCTTCCCTTCCCTTCCCTTCCCTTCCCTTCCCTTCCTCCCTCTGCTATAGCTTGATGGAGTAGCCACTATAGCCTGATAGAATGTCTCTCAGCTCAGCTGATGGAGTGGCCCTGCTTCTCTTCTCTTCTCTTCTCTTCTCTTCTCTTCTCTTCTCTTCTTCCCTCTGCTGTAGCCTGATGGATTGGGGGCTGCCAGGTGACAGTTGATGGGAGGGGATAAGCCTGATGGTGGCGGCTTCTCAGCATAGCTGATGGTGACCCTGCCCCCTTTCCCGCTGCTGCAGCCTGATATCATGGCTGCTGCCAGGTGACAGTTGAATTGTTCGATCATGGCAGTTCCAAAAACAAAGGCTTCATGCTCTGTTCAAGAATGCCTGTAAATAGCTGGGAAAAACATGGGCTGGCCACTGTCTGTCCCCCATCTGTGAAGCTTCCTAGAGGTCTGTTATCTCTAGGGATGGCATGGGCACCTGACTGGGTTGAGGAACCCCCTCCCCCAAACCCACCCACCCATGGCCCTGAACATGACTTGGTAAACCCCCATCTTCACCCCCCACCCCATGTGCGAGGCCCGGACTCACCACAGCCACTCGGCATCCATGCGAGTGTCCATTTTTGTGCAAAATGGGGTGCTGTTCTTTGTAGATCTACTGTTTGCACAGTAGATCTACACAACAGTGGCCATAAAGGTTCATTTCAGCCATAGAAATGAACCTTTACAGCCACCGTTGTGTAGATCTAGATCTACAAAAATTCAGAGCCCCATCTTGTCTAAAAATGGAGGCTTGCTGAATAAACGAGAGCTGCTGAGAGCCCCCCGGATGGCCCAGCAGCTCGCCCCGCACTGCTCACTGGGTCGGGTAAGTAGCAAGGGTTCAGCGAGCAGCATGAGGGGTGGGCAGGGGAGGTTTCAGCCATCCCTAGTCATCTCCAGTCATGGAAGGGATGTATTTATTTATCATTTGTTATATTTATATCCAGCTTTTCCGCCAAGGCAGCATGCATCATCCTCATCATCTACATTTCTATAGCGCCCACTAGCCAAAGCTCTCTGGGTGGTTTACAAAAGATCAAGTCCATAAAAATAGAATATAAAACATAATATATAAAACCATTTACACAACAATTTAAAACATGCAACAATAAAAAAAAAATCTCCCAGTGGGAGAAAGCACAGGGCAGGCAAAGCCAGTTCCTGGCAGAACCAAATGATGCCCAGGGGTCAGGCCACTCCCCTTTACTGACAGGGGGTGGGGCCATACCTCCCGACATCATACAGCCTCCAGGGGGCTTGGTAGGTGGTCCTCTGGCCGTCTCCCTATTATGGCTGTCCACCTCTCTGAGGTAGAGGGATCAGATGCGGAAGGCTACTCTTCACAAAATGACCTGCACATGTAGAAAACTAGCTTGGCAGGGTGAGAGACTCTATCCCAGGCCTCTTCCCCTGTGTAGCTAGTTTTCTACCTGCAGGGAGATGTTGTACATAGGGGAAGCATATATAATCTTCACACACACACCTAGGGATGCTACCACCTGATTCTCTGCATGTTTACATAAGGGGCACAGATAATAAATAGCAAAATGGTTTGCCAAGGCATTTCTCTCCTCACCTAGCATTCTCATCCAGTGCTCTAACTGTCATAAAACATGGCTCCTATTGTTTCAATACCCACGGGAGATGAAAGTTTGTGTGTGTGTGTGTATGTGTGTGTGGTGGAGGGGGAGAGAGTGAGTATGCTTTAGGGAGGAGGGGAAGAAAATATTGGCTGAGCTGAGAATATCTTTCTCTTTTCTTTTTTGCTCAAAAGAAAATGAGGATGTTACAGTTAAGTAGGGAGCTATAGTTCAAAGCCACCCAAGCAGAACATATAAACAAGTCCATTGCCTGAACGACATCCACGTATGAGCGCGTTGGGCCTCCTGTATAATTCATGAGCAGGGCGCTTTGCGTAATTCACAATTAAGGCTCTGCCAACGAGCTTTCATGTTTCCTGTTGCTCTCCCTCAACTTTGTGGTTCCTAGTCAAGAGCGAGACAAGCTTGCTTGGGATGGCCTGTGGGGAAATGGCGTATTTGTGTACTGGTAGGGAGCTTATGAATTATGCAGCCACTGTTGGGTTTGACTGCTGCAACAAGCCAGCTGGCTTCTGAAAAAGAGAGCGAGCCATATTTATCTTGGTATGCTATCAATTTTCTTCAAAATGCACATATGCGCACCTGCATTTAAGGAAGAATAGCGCTTTCTGGGTAGTGGTGGGAAGAACCTGAAAAATGTTTATTTCAGCCCAATCCCTTGTTTCTTTCCCGGGCTATTTAATCCCTCTGGCTTTACCACACTTCTGGTGCTGTCCTGACTTTGCAAGCAGGGAATTTGCTTAAAAGTACGACCCCCTTCTGAATACTTATTTTGGTGGAATGGGATTATTCTGACAGAATGGGATTCTGTGGGATCTTTATTTTAAGGATCTAACCCAAAAATTCCCTTTATGGCTGAAAACAGACCTAGGCCTGGGTAATGTTGGAATTTTGTTTAGCATCGGGCCATAGGCAAAATCGGATTAGACTCTCTTGGGGCTCCAGCACACAGATGAGAACCAAAGCTGTGGCCGGGGAATCAGCCTGCAGAGTTCACTTCCTGGCGGCCTCATCTTGTTTAGGGATGTTTGAGGACTTCAGTCTTTGCGAAATTGACCTTATCTGCCCTTTCCAGACCAATGTTTGAATCAGAATGTAGCAATCCACTGGCTTTTGCATTTCTAGAATGTTCTGATGCAATTATCAGCTTTAAAAAGAAGTATCACAATACACTGAAAAAGGCATATTTTGAGAATAATTATCTGCAGAAATGCATGTTTAACTAAATATTTAAATGTTCATGTTTGTGCAGATTAAAAATAAATGTTGTGGGAACAGGACAGAATGGACTTATGGGTGAACACATGTGGAAGTGGCATAGACCAGGAAGAGACTGATTCCCCATCGCTTATTCTTGCTTGGCCCCGCAGCTGAACTTTTCCAAAAAGCTAATCAAGTTTATTTTTTTTTTTCCAGAAAACCATTTTGTGACCATCTATAAAAAAGGGAGCTCTTTGGAGAAGCCCAGAGGATTTGGCTTTGTTTGGTTTGCCTTAGGATTTGGTTAGGTTTGGATTTTGGATAGGATTTGGATTAGTTTTCAATTTTTAGTTTGGATTTTTTGGTTAGGATTTTAATTTAGTTTTAGCTTGGTTCAAAGGATTCGACTTATTTGGGGTTTTGTATGTGGTTTGATAACAGAGGGGTCTGGCAGATTCCTCTTCTTCTCTCCTTGCATTAGGCTTTCAATTAACCACAGATCCTTGGATAAACTCCAACAGAAGTCCTACTTAGAGTAGACCCATTGAAATGAATGGGACTTCAGTTAGTCATGACTAACTTATGTTTCATTCATTTCAATGGGTTTCTTCTAAGCAGGACTTATGTTTCATTCATTTCAATGGGTTTCTTCTAAGCAGGACTTATGTTGGATTTTACCCCTTGTGTCCTTGAACGTATAGGGCTACGTTATAGGGAGTCGGACTGTTGATCCATCTAGCCAAGTACTGTCTATGACTCCTTCTGCCAGTTGGATCCCCAAGATCTCAAGCACATGTCTTTCCCAGACTACCTACCAGAAATCTTTGGGCCTGGACAGGGCCGGCCCAGCGTGCACCCATGCAATAGATGAAGGAAGGTATTGATGTCCAAATGGTGCAGCAAGACTTCTTAAAGGAGGGCTATTGAACTGCAGGTCTGCAGGCCAAATGTGGCCCACCTGTAGTTCCAATCTGGCCCTCTGGGTTTCCCCAGTTGGCCATGCTCCTTTCCCAGGGGCCCACCACTTTCTCCCCGACCACCAATCATTTCCTGGTTTCTTGGCTTTTGCACATCCCCCTCCCATATTCTACAAGGTTGCAATACCTCTCCTAAGGCAAAGTTACTGACAGGAAGAGCTTTAAGCTACAGTATGCTGGTAGTTTTGGTATTTGGACCCAGCCCCTTCTGTCTTCAGCTCCGCTCACCACAGGAATGTAGCCCCTGAGAGCTGCCCTTGTGCTGGAAGAGGTTCAACATCCCTGGCTTAAAGGGTTAGCTCTAGTGGGGGTGGGGAGGAGGGGGTTTTGGGGCTCTGCTTCAGGCAACAAAATCTAATGGGAGATGCCAAAGGCCTGGAGACCAGAGAACCTGGGCCCTCAGCATGCAGAACTTGTGCTCTAACTTGTTTTAGGGCCTTCTCCTAAAACAACTGAGCTGTGGTTTTGTGTCAACTGCCCAACCACAGCAGTCTACTAAGCCAGTGCCAAGGCCTTCCATAAATATCTGGCATGGGAGTGAGAGGGTGTGGAGCTAGCCCATCCCGCCCTTTCTATCCCATGTGAGTCAAGCTTGAAAACACATACGAGTCTTTGACAAGACTTCAGAGGTTCTGTCTCTCTATTCTCTCCCTCGGGCAGATCTGGGAGCAAATGGCTTTCTGAGCAGCCAGCCCTGGAAAACCTTTCCTAGGATCAGGGGTGTCCAGCTGTGTGCTGTCTGGTTTTTAACATCCTCATCTGTTATTGGGCACAGCTGGAGCTGCAGACTGACAAGACTGAAAAATGTTCAAGCACAATTTGCTTCTCCATGGTTCTATGTGCCATGGAGAAGTAAAGGATAGAAATAGGACTTGGTAAGTAAGGAAGCAAAAAAGGACAAGTGATAGGCAAGGCATGGGAGCCATCTTGTGGTTTTTCCCAGAGACCATGAATGCATTCAAGACCTAATCTGCGACATAGCTTTCCCCTCTCCACAGGGAACATGGAAACTATAGTTTTGGGGTGGATGGTGCTAGGGGTCTCTAACCCAGAATGTCCAGCCTTGTTATCAAAGTACAACCCAGGCCTTCCCAGACTGAATGTGCTTGTTTGCACTGGCTGCCTGCATGTTTCTGAACCTGTTTCCAGGAGCTGGTTTTGACCTATAAAGCCTTACACAGCTCAGGACCACAATACCTGATGGAGCACCTCTCCCAGCATGAACCAACCCATACACTATATTCTGCATCTAAGGCCCTCCTCCAAGGCAGGATAAGAGTGTGGCAGCAAGGGAGAGGGCCTTGTTGTGAGTTCTATCATTCATATATATATATATGAATATATATATATATATATATATATATATATATATATATATATATATGGTTTTGCACTTTGTATAACATAGTTTTAGTGGTTTTTTTTAAATTTTGTGAACCATCTAGAGAGCTTCAGCTATGGGGAGGTATAGAAATATAATAGAAGTATGAACTATGGTAATGCATTTGATTTTCATGTTTTTTCTAAAATAAATGCTTTAGTTTAATGTGCTTTAATGTGTTTGCTTTGTATATAAATCTATTAAATAAAGTAAATAAATAAATGCTATCTGGGACACTGTGATTGTCCTTTCTAACCACACTCGGAGATGGGGGAAGCAATCTGGTTAGGATGAGTGAGCGCAACAGCAGAACCCCTGGCTGTTCAGAAGTTGCTGTGACCAGTTGTTGAAAAGGAGCCTACATGGTGACTGTGATTCTTCTTGGTTAGCAGATGCTTGATCCACAAAAGAATCTCACAGTCAAGAGCAGCTCTAAGAAGAAAGTGACTTGTAATTCCAGAGCATCAATACCTTTGAAAACCTTCTTCCCATGGGCCCTGAGAAATCTTGGCCTGTGGGGAAGACAGTTGCTCAAGGCAGGATAACTCTTTACCTTTGCCGTGGGCACTATTCCTGCTCTCTGGAGAGGCGATGGTGCTTTCCGTTTCAGCTGGGCAATTGATCAACATTATCAGGCAGCTTTGCACGTTCATCTTAGGAATGTGCAAAGTTCCTCACTCCAGTGCTGTAGTGTTCCATGGAATTGTTGAGAACATAAGAAGATCTTATGCTGGATCAGACCAAGGATCCATCTTGTCCAGCATTCTCTTCACACAGTGGCTAACCAGCTGCCCATGAGGACCCCACAAGCAGGACCTGAGTGCAACAGCACCCTCCTGCCCATGTTCCCTAGGAACTGGTGTATATTGGCATACTGCCTCTGATACTGGAGGTAGCATATAGCCATGAGGACTAGTAGCTGTTGATAGCCTTCTCCTCCAGGAATTTGTCTAATCCCCTTCTGAAGCCATCCAGATTGGTGGCCATCACTATGTCTTGTGGTAGTGAATTGGATAGTTTAACTCTGCACTGTATGAAGAAATACTTGTTCTGCACCATAGGTCTATATACTGTGAGTCCTGGCTTTACTACAACACTGCTGTCAGTCAAATAAGACTGCAGATACAGCTTGTAAAACATAATTTTGAGGTTATATTAGTGTTTTTTGGGTTTTTTTTTCTGGATGTCTGTGTTTTATGATGGGGTTTTAAACCAGAGTGTTGGTTTCTTAGAGTATAAATAAGAGAAAGTCGGGATATAATTGTACCCTGGGAGTGTGGCTTTGGATTCTCCTTGAAGGCACAGCTGTGAGGTTTGTTAGAATGAGCCCTTACACTTTAGAATTTAGCACTGTATCACTGATCAGTTCTGCTTTGGACACAAGACAGTCATTTGGAACTCCAAAATGCTAAGATAAATTTGGATGGGAACTTCGGAAGCATCGTGTGAATGTGTGCATGCTTCCTGAAATCCAACAAGACATTTCAGATCTGGATTCACGTTCAACGGAGCCTGTAGCAGCAATACTGCTATTTCAGGCATTTTCTGCATACACTTCCAACCTTCCTGGGGAACCTGGAGAACAAGGTTCTCCAGGGAGAACATCAGGCGGGGCAATAGCTCAGTGTGATAGAGCACACACTTGGCATGCAGAAGGTCCCAGGTTCGATCCCTGGCTTCTCCAGGTAGGGCAAGGAAAGAATCCTGCCTGAAACCCTGGAGAGCTGCTGCCAGTCAGTGTTGACAATACTGGGCTAGATGGGCCAATGGTCTGACTCAGTATAAGGCAGCTTCCTATGTTCCTATATTCCAATCCATTTGATCATCGTTTCAGGGACAGAGACATTAAATTAGAGATCCCTTGCTTTCCCCCTCCCCAAGCCTGAAGTCATGGAGACTCCTCCTTTCCTGGCGTTAACTTTCTCCCAGTAGAAGCAAAGGTTAGCTGAGATCAGACAGCCAGTTGGATGCCCAGATTCCAACTCCCTGGGGCTAATTATGAAACAACATTAGATAAAAGTCAACATATGTTGTAAAAGGCACTGTGCTTCACTGCCTGACAGTTCATAACAATGTGCTCTTGTAACAGCTGTCAGGCTGCAATGCTAGAAAATGAGTAATATGCTGATTTATGGATATCGGCTCTGCCCTTGCATTCAGCTGCTGCAAGAGAAAGGCGCCCTGTTCAGCTTAGCAGCAAGGCTGGTGCTTTGGAAAATATCCCCCAGCAGGAATCAACTTAGGCTGGGGTTCCAGCAGTCCAGATATGTCCCCACTGGGTAATACTTTTATTTACACTGGCATGATTAACCATGGCAAAACCCAGTAACCCCGAGTCTGGAGTGGCAAGTGCACAGCCCTTTTCACTGCCCCCCCCATCTAAATGTTGAGACTTTTGTTGGGTTAAATCCCTGAAAAAAAATTCTCCTTCTACCCCCCCTGCAGTTCCCAACTCAAATGACCGCCAAACTGGCCCTGGCTGCACAATGAATTCATAGAATAGAATAATAGAATAGTAGGGTTGGAAGGGGCCTACAAGGCCATCGAGTCCAACAATTCAGGCTATGTTCACTTGCAGTGAGCATCCTTAGAATGTGGAGGATCCACCATCAAGTCTCATCAGCTCAAGATGATTACAACTTCACATGGCTTGTTCTGTTTGGCTTGTGGGGTGGTGATTAAGAATATAAGAACATAAGAAGAGCCATGCTGGATCAGAGGAAGGGTCCATCTATTCCAGCATTCTGTTCACACAGTGGCTGACCAGCTGTTGACCAGGAACCCACAAGCAGGACATGAGCACAATCGCACCCTCCCACCCATGTTCCCCAGGAACTGGTGTATGCAGGCTCACTACCTTTGGTCCTGGAGGTAGCCCATAGCCCTCAGGACTAGTAGCCACTGATAGCCTTTTCCTCCAGGAATTTGTCTAACCCCCTCTTAAAGCCATCCAAATGGGTGGCCATCATTACATCCTGTGGTAGAAAATTCCCTAGTTTAACTATGCTCTGTGTGAATCTGTCCTGAATCTTCCACCAGTGTCAGGGTTGGATTGGAGCCCATAGAGCCTCAAAGCAGTTCTGATTCTGAGGAAGAGATAGAAACCATGGAAGAGGAACCCCCGCACTGTTCAGAGGTGCTGCTGGAGGGAGAGTCCCTCCCTGCTCACATTCCTGAGAGTGGTAGAAATGCTGGCAGGCAGGGGGAGGGACAATTGGAACTTTGGGATGCTAAGTGCCAGTGAAGGGACAAGTGGGAGAAGGAGGGTGCTGAGAGAAGGCGCTCAGCCTGCTTGGTGCCATGTCAACAGCTGTGCCCCGATGCCCCACAGGAAAGGGGTGGATTTTCACCTCCTAGCCCTTAAATCCAGAGGTTTCCAGCCTCTGCCCTCCAAACGGAGATCAACTGATTTCACTAAGGCTAGAAACCTCTGGTAGGCAGCTCTCTAAAGTTTCCCTCATTAGGCTCATGCAATTATCATCTGTAAGTGTCATTAGGTTGAATGGAAATAAAGCCTTGGAAAAGAGCCCTATCATCTCTGTGTTGGGCTACTTGAGGATTTCAGAAGGCAGCAAGGGCGCTCCTGACACCCAGTTTCATGGGATGACCCAAGGTTCTAGTATTTTGAGAGAAGGAAAAAAAATGTATCCCTATCCACATCCTCCACATCATGCATAATTTTGCACACCACTATCATGTTTCCCCGTGCCCTCCTTTTTTTACCCAAGCTCAACAAGCCCAGCTGTTTTAATCCTCTCTCATAGGGGAGATGCTCCAGCCCCTGAGTTGCCCTTTTCTGCACTTCTTCCAGGTCTACAATATCTTCTTTTAGGTGTGGTGACCAGAACTGTACACAGTATTCCAAGTGTGGTTGCACCATAGATTTATATAAGGGCAATATGATATTGGCAGTTTTTTTCTCAATTCCTTTCCTAATTATGCCTAACATGGAGTTTGCCTTTTTGTGCCATCTCTACTGCAACTTTAGGTCAAGTTCCCCCTCCCCCCGCTCTCTATGCCTGAATTAGGGATGTATGAAAGTCACTTACCTTGAATGAAATTTGATTTGCAGTGGGGGGGAGGCGCTCCGTCCCTCCCCCCAAATTCTGCCGGGGGGGGAGGCGCTCCCCCCCTCCCCCCCTGAATCCTGGCTGGCCGGGCCACAAATGGCGGCGGCCGTAGCCGCCGCCGTTTGCGTCCCTGCAGTCAGCCGTGAGGCTACGTAAATGTTTACGTAGCCTATCACGGCTGAGTAAAAAAAAAACAACCGTGCGTAGTCTATGTAAACATTTACGTAGACTACGGTGAAAATAAGGGGAACGCAAATAGCGTAGACGCTATGCTATTTGCGTTCCCCTTATTTTCGCCGTAGTCTATGTAAATGTTTATGTAAACTAGACGTGCCAAAATAAGGAATGCAAATGGTGGCACCCATGGGCGCCGCCATTTCCGTACGCGCAGTTTTTTTTTTTTTTACTCAGCCGTGATAGGCTACGTAAACATTTACGTAGCCTGTCACGGTATTTTTTAAAAATCTAGCCGTGATAGGCTACGTAAATCTTTACGTAGCCTATCAGTTGTTTTTTTTTACTGGAAATGGCGACAGCGGCAGCCAGTCGGAAGACTGCCTGCCGCAGCTGCCACCGCCGAACCGCTGCCGAACCGCCGCCGGAGCCGCCGCCGCCAGGAGGATTCGCCCAAGGTAAGTCCCATCCCAGGGGGCGGGGGGGGGGGTAGACCATTTCGCCACTGATTTCGGGGGGCCGAATGTGCTGGCTTTCGGCCTCCCCGAGATTCGTGGCGAAATTCTCTGACATCCCTATGCCTGATGCACGTGCACTGGCAAAAGATGTTTTTCAAAAGCAAACTGGATGTAATCACATGTATAATTTGCCTCAATATTCTTTTTGCATCATGTTTTTCTGATGCACAAGTGGGGTCTTGTACACAGATATGCTCAGGTCCCTGCTCATCTGGCATCCTATTTGCACTGATGCACAGGACAGAAAGGTCGCCCAGAGGGTCCTGTGGCTGCATGGCATACTGGGAGCCAACCCTGGGGGTCAATCAGCAGTGCTGGTTGGTTCCTGGAGGCAGACCTGGGGGGAAAGTTCCCTCTCTGGTTCATTCCTGGGACATACAATAGGGCCCCACACACAGGCTTGGCCATTACTGTCACCATCATTCCCATGAACCCTCTGAATTATTCAATTATTTATGTTGCTATGGGCAAAGGTGTGCTACCAGTTGATGGGGCTAGGAAGGAATTTTATCCACCTTCGAGATTGGCTATGCACCATCATTGAGGATTTTGCCTTCCATAAAGCAATGCAGCTGCTTATACAGTTTATGTGTTCCATTTCCTTTGTCACAGCTGTTTTGCTGCAGGCATTGGAGGCTTTGGGCTTCATCTAACGGATTCATTCCACAAACTCCAGTAGCACCAGTGGAGCTCCGCTGAAGCTTTCAGTTTCACAAGTGCTTGTGAATTGTGTTAGCTCAGTGAGCACTAGCAGAGTTCATGGTGCACTCCTGACAGTGGTGCACAACCCGTTGTGCAAGTGGTTGCACAAGCAGAAATTCAGTTGGATTCTCCCCTTGTGCATAGTTTGGAACCTAATTTCCGCTATGTCAATGTCATTTGCACTAGCAGAATGAGACGGTTGGATAATATTGCCCATTGGGCTGGATCTGTTTCAGGGTTTCCAGGAGGTTGTGCTGGTGTCACCCTGCCCCCTAAAAGGGGGTTCCCATAAAGGATCTTGGACTGGTATTTCAAGGTTCTAGTCCTGCTTTTGGGCTAGCATGCAGTGAAGTCTGGTGGCTCCAGTTCTGATCGGCTGTAAATCCATTCTGGGTTTTAGTCACAACCAGGCAGAACTCTAAAGGAGCTATCCAATGACAGGAGACATGAAAGGGGTCTACACAATTATCCATGGTGTGGGGAATGTGGATAGGGAAACATTTTTCTCCCTCTCTCAAAATACTAGAACCCAGTGGGGTCATCCCATGAAGCTGATTGGTTGGAGATTCAGGACAGATAAAAGGAAGAACTTCTTCACACAGCACATAATTAAACTAGGGAATTAGCTATTGCAAGATATAGTTATGACCACCAATTTGGATGGCTTTAAAAGGGGTTGGACAAATTCCTGGAGGAAAAGGCTATCAACAGCTACTAGTCTAGATGGCTATGTGCTACCTCCAGTACCAGATACAGTGAGCCTATGTACACCAGTTGCTGGGGAACATGGGCAGGAGGGTGCTCTTGCGCTCGGGTCCTGCTTGTGGGTTCCTGGTCGACAGCTGGTTGGCCACTGTGTGAAGAGAATGCTGGACTAGATGGACCCTTGGTCTGATCCAGCGGGGCTCTTCTTATATTCTTATGTTCAATGTGCTGAACCCATTTTGGGGATGGGGGTCAGCATCTTGGACAGCTCCTTTAGAGTTCTGGCTGGTTCTGGCTAAAACCCAGAATGGATTCACAGCCCTACCGAAACCAGAGCCACCAGCCTCCATTGCTAGAATGCCTGTTGCATGCCATTGATACATACCACAGTGGGTGTGAGACTCTTGCCCTGCCACACCAACCATTAACACAGCATGCAGGCTGAGGTGGAGAATTGTCCGATGATGGGATCCTCGCCCTATGACACACCAAAGCTATGTGAGCTGTAGCCAATAAAAGTTGTGGCTCATTTTGATCCAATCCTAGGGTATCTATTACCCTCGTGTCCCACTCCCCGACAGATGCTGCAAGTGCAAACCACTACACCAAAGAATCTAGATAGAATGGAATGTTTAATCACATTCCCATTATGTCCTTCTTCCAAGGAGCTCAAAGGGGCATGCAGGAGAGCTTCAGCCAGAGAGCTTCGACTGGTGGTCAGTATAGAAATGTAATAAATAAAAATAAATCTAAAATGCTTGGAGTGCTCCCCACATTTTAGCCTTGAAGCAACCCAGCAAGGTGGGTCAGAGAAAGGGATCTTCACGATTGAATAGAGATTTGCATCCAGGTCTCTCTCAAAGTCCAGCACTCTACCCACTACATTTTAAAAGCAGCAAGTGTGTGTGTGTGTGTGTGTGTGTGTGTGTTTGTGTGATAGTTGCTTTGTAAATAATGCTGGCATTTTGGATCCTTATTGGGTTTCAGCCCATGGTTGAAAACTGGATTAAGGGCAGTGTTCTGGACCAAAGTAGTCCAAGAAATGCAGTGGGTGAATCCATAAAAGCAAATACATCTCTTTCTTCATCGAGAGCATCCAGTACAATTTCTTCCAACGCAGACTGGGAACTCTTCTTTATGTAGTCCAGTATGATTCTGTAGTCCAGTATGATAAACTTCTCACCTGAAGCAGAGCAGGAGATGAGATTTGATTGCATGAGCTTCTGGTGAAGATGGATGTAACATTTAAATAGAAGCTACAGGAAGGTCATCTGAACCAATGATATGAGCCATTTATTTGATATACATCCATACCAGCAAATCAAATTCTGGTCCAGCCATACTGCTTAGCCTTCCTAAAGTATAAGGGGAGGGGCATCTGGCTAAAAAACTGTTGACATAAGGGAAGGCCATAGCACATAGCACACACTTTGCATGAAAAAGCTCACAAGTTCACTCCCTGGTATCTCTAGGTAGTTATAGGAAATAAACCCCAGGGAGCTATTGCCAGTCAGTGTTGAGCACTAGATGGCCCCCAAAGCAGCTTCCTATGCCCCTCATATTGCAGGCACAGTTATCTATTCATATACTCATCTGTTACCTACTTAGTGGTGGCCCCTATTTTATGGAACCCATTCTTGAAGGATGTACAGTTGGCCTTGTTGGACATGGCTTTCAAGAGGGCTTTGAAGAGTCACCTGTTTCAAATGGCTTTTAACCAGAAAAAAAGCAATTGAATATGCTGCTGGTTGGGGTTGGGGGAGGGGAGAAAGTATTTTTGGTTTCTGGACAATTGTGTGTGGGGAGCTGAATTGTTATTTTTAATTGACTCGGTGCTGCTGGCTTTCAATTCAAGGTTGCAATCCTGAAAGGTGGCTAAGCAAAGTGTATAACAACAAGAAGTCTTTACTTTTGCAAATGGTAGTTTTAAATTCAGTTTAAAACTAGATTTGTAATGTGTTTTTGTATATTTTTCTGAGCCACCTTGGTTGGAATACTTTCTCAAAAGGTGGCCTGTAAGTATTTAAAAGAGATAGTATGTATCATTGTATGTATGTATGATACAGTACATACATACCTTTCCATTTAAAAACTACAAACATTTTTAAAAGATTTGCAAAGCTAATCTAGGAGGTGGTGGATGTGTATGGGAAACATCACACACATGTGCTATCAAGTCACTGATCTCTGCAGCAAATCTTCCTTCCAAATCAATCTCTCTGAAAAACCTGCAGAAGAGTGTATTTCAAAGTTCACCCAAGTAAAAGAAAAAAGTGTGAGTTTGAACTGAACAAATTTCTGTCTTTGCTCTTTTGCCATCTTCTACCACCAAATTGGGAAAGGAGTACGACAAGGCAGTATATTGTTGCCCTGCTTATTTAACTTGTATGCAGAGTACATCATGAGAAATGTCAGGTTGGATGAATCACAGGTCGGAATTAAGATTGCCGGGAGAATTATCAACAACCTCAGATACGCAGATGATGCCACCCTAATGGCAGAAAGCGAAGAGGACCTAAAGAGCCTCTTGTTGAGGGTGAAAGTGGAGAGTGCAAAAGCTGGTTTGAAACTCAACATTAAAAAAACTAAGATCATGGCATCAGGCCCCATCACTTCCTGGCATATAGAAGGGGAAGAAATGGAAGCAGTGACAGATTTTATTTTCTTGGGCTCCAAGATCACCGCAGTCGGTGACTGTAGCCATGAAATTAAAAGACGCTTGCTCCTGGGGAGGAAAGCTATGGCAAACCTAGACAGCATAGTAAGAAGCAGAGACATCACCTTGCCAACAAAGGTCCATCTAATCAAAGCTATGGCTTTCCCAGTAGCAATGTATGGCTGTGAGAGCTGGACTATAAGGAAGGCTGAGTGCCGAAGAATTGATGCTTTCGAACTGTGGTGCTGGAGAAGACTCTTACGAGTCCCCTGGACTGCAAGGAGGTCAAATCAGTCAATCCTAAAGGAAATCAACCCTGAGTGCTCATTGGAAGGACAGATACTGAAACTGAAGCTCAAATATTTTGGCCACCTTAATGCGAAGAGAAAACTCTCTGGAAAAGACCCTGATGCTGGGAAAGACTGAAGGCAAAAGGAGAAGGGGGCAGCAGAGGATGAGATGGCTAGATAGCATCACCGATGCAATGAATATGAACTTGAGCACACTCCGGGAGAGAGCGGAGGACAGGAAGGCCTGGCATGCTATGGTCCATGGGGTCACGAAGAGCTGGACATGACTTAATGACTGAAAAACAAGAACAACAAGAACAACCACCAACAGGGACCAATCTACACAGCTGATTTAGTGCAGAACAAGAACACATCAGGGTCGTTCATGACAGATGATGCTGTCGCCAATTCGTAGCAACCCCACAGCTTCCCTCTGGAAAATGTGCATTTTCGGAAAGTCCTTTTAGTGCATCTTTTTTCCTTAAATGAGGCTCCCATGTGGTTCTGCTACAGTGTGCCCCATCCCTCTGTATTGAATTCTGGGCATGCCACTGTGGCTTGGCTGTGACCTGGCAGTGACATGGTCAAGGGGTAGGGATGCCCCTTCCCCCACCATTCCCTCTTTGTCCCCATTCTCAGTAGGGGCTTCTGGACACAGGCTTTCTTTCCCATTTAGCACTTCTTCACAGTGTTTCATCCTTTCACTATATGCAGTAGTGGTGTTTTCCCATCCACAATATGTAGTCTAGTGCAGTAGCTGCTTTCCCCATTCACTGTATGCAGCCTGTTTTCCCATTCAGGATAATGCAGTAGCACTGTTTCAGGCATTCACAATAGTGCAGTAGCTGCTTTCCCCATTCACAATATGTAGCCTGTATTTCCCATTCAGAATAGCGCAGTAGCACTACTTCAGGCATTCACAATAGTGAAGTAGCTGCTTTATCCATTCACAGTTAGTAGCCTGTTTTCCCCAGTCAGAATACTGCAATATCTTTTAATCTTTCATAATATCCGAATGATGGATGAGAAGGGAGAGATGTGAGGTAAACTACAGGGGCTTAATTCAGAGCTTCCAGTAAACTTCCCTGAGCACGGGAGCATGGAGAGGGGTGGGGAACAAGGCTCTCTCATTTCCTGAGCAGCATCTACGGGGTTGATGACGTTCAGTTGTACTCCACGCACCCAACCCCAAAGTATGGGGGCTTTAAGTGCTGTGTGACCTGTGAAAGTGGGTTTTTAGGTAGCGTATACTCCGATTTTCTTGCTTCATGCACCCCTGATGGACCAAAGTGATTTCATGAAAATCTGGATATAACCAGAAAGCATTTCTCATTCCGTTTCCATGTAGATGGAGCCTAGGGAAAAAGTTCCCTGCTGCTGTTCAGCTGAGCTGAATTCATGTATTCCACTGGAACGTGACAGGTCTTTCAAAATATTTTGGGTTCAAGCTCTAGTGTTGAGCCAGGCTGGGCTGTGGCTGTCGGTGCTTCTGTTTGCTTCCTTTGCACTGCATGAATTATCTTGCTCATTTTATGAAGCCATTTAATGAGCAGCCTGGTCCCGCCACACAGCCCTAGTCACCAGAACGGGCTCCGCAGAGTCAAGGGGAATACTTCCCAAGCATCAAACAGGGCAGCGTGCTTTGAACATGTATGCAGTATTTTGTTTTAACCAGCCTTGTGGAGCAGCCACTCTCATGGCCTGGGTGTGGGGCAGATAGGGAGAAGCAGTGATGGGGCAAACGTTCTCCGCTCAGGAAACCAAGCCGTTCCCAATTATTATTTTTAGGCAGATGTCAAAGATGCATCTATTTATGCAAGCCTCCCAGGTGTAGTTTAGCCTCCCATGTACTTTATTCCTGTGGATATTTATTTATTGCATTTATATCCCGCCTTTTTTCCTCTTGCAAGGAACCCAGGGCGGCTTACATGATCCTCCTCCTCTCCGCTTTATCCTCACAACAACAACCCTGTGAGGTGGGTTGGGCTGAGAGTCTGTGACTGGCCCAACGTCACCCAGTGAGCTTCCGTGGCCGAGTGGGGACTAGAACCCGGATCTCCCGGCTCCCAGTCCAACACTCTTGCCACTACACCACGCTGGCTCTCATATGTCGATGCAGCATATTGATTCTATGTATGTTATCTTTTTTATGATTTGTGCACACCACTTTGTAATCTGTAGATGGAAGCAGTTTTTAAATACCCATAAGTAAATACATCCAGAAATTAGCTTGGCTTACGGAGAGCCAAATGGGATCATGTTCTTCTCCTGCTCTCAATGATGCCATTGGAAAAGTGACAGGGTGAGATCCACATGTCTAGAATAATCAACTACCAGGAGAGGGAGGCATTACTAGCTGCCAAGACTGGCACTTCTGAGCCAGGCAATATGAAGACTTTGTAGGGAATGGGGAGGTACAAGGTTGATGTCCAAGGCTATCTGAAGGATCGCCTCCTCCCATATGTGCCTGCCCGGACCTTAAGATCATCCTCAGCGGTCCTTCTCCATGAGCCCCTGACAAAGGAAGTGAGGCAGGTAGCTACTAGGAGGAGGGCCTTTTCTGCTGTGGCACCCCAGCTGTGGAATGAGCACCCTAGTGAGGTTCGCCTGGCACCTACATTGTATTCCTTCCAGGTGAAGACCTTTTTATTTTCCCAGGCATTTGGGCATTTTAGCTTTCTAGTCTTTTAGCTTTGCTGTTTTAAACCTGTATTTTAAATCTCTGCATTGCTGCTAGGTTTCATTCTGGTTTTATTCTGGTTGTAGTGTTATATTGTGGTTTTAATGCTTTTATGTTTTATATTGTTTTACTGTGTGCTTTTTGGTTTTAATTTTTGTGAACCACCCAGAGAGCTTTGGCTATTGGGTGGTATAGAAATTAAATAATAAATAAATAAATAAATATCCAGAGCTGGGCAGTGGGTTGTCCTAAGGGAAGAAGCTCTGGGGAACAGGGTGGAAAGGGGATGTTTATGCAAAGTCTAGGAGCTGATCTGGAGAGAATTGCTGTACCAGCAAGTGTCGGCAACCCGCTGACAGTTTCAGTTCCATTGGGTTCTACCCTTTCCCAGGCTGAGCTGATGGCTGAAAACAAGCTTCAGTTCTGGGGACCTTGAAGGCTGGTTGAAAAGTTCAGGGGAAAACAGCTAGAGGAAAACAGCTTGGGGGGGGGTAATAAAAGAGACCCCAGTAGAGCTCTGTCCACTGCAGACAAACAGTAATAAATGAGAGTCCCATTATGCATGCTTATCCATGGAAAAAAAGCTTCTTGCGTGTAGTAAATCAAACCAATACATTGGGGATAAGGCTACAATAAACATTGGCTGGACAGGGCTGGCATCAAGGGCACATATGTGCCGAGGACCAACACTGACAGGAGCCCCGTGGAGTTGCTCCTTCCCTTGACCATTGCAACCTGCTTGTTCACCTGCCTCTCTCTTTGAGAGGTGGTGAGAAGGAGGAGAACTAGATGCCACTGCCTAGTTGTTCACTGGCTCTCTGCCTGTCAAGCAAGCAAGCGGTAGAAATGATGGGAAAGAGGAAGAGGAGGGGGAGGAGGAGGAACAGCAGCTGATGATAGTGGTGGAGAGAAAGTAGACTCAGTGAGGAAGGGGGGGCATTTGGACTGTCTTGTTCAAGAGCACTCAAGAACCTGGAGCTGGCACTATGGCTGGATGTGCTTTTTACATGGGGGCCGGGGGGGGGGGAAGGGACTCCTGCAGTCAGTCTGAACTGGTACAGTCCAGAATCCTCCCACCACAGCCTACACCAACCTTATACTGCACAATCTGTAGAACCGTTTCAGTCTTGGGTCCAGTCCTGACACCTGTGCAGTGTCAGAGCTGTGATACACAACACAATATGGGCCATAGCTCAGTGGTGAAGAACCTGATTTGTATACTGAAGGTTCCCCCAAGTTCAGTCTCTGGTATCTCCAGGTAAGGCTGGGAGAGACCCCTGCCTGAAACCATGGCAAGATTCTGCCGATCAGTGCAGACAACGTTGAACTAGATTCACCAATAGTCCGACAAGTTAGAGTGCAGCTTTATAAGTTCATAGTTAGGGATGTTGGAAAAATCCATTTGAGGGGTGGAGTTCGATGAGTTTTCCTAGGTCCTGCCCCCCTCCCTTCATTCCAGTCCCCATTGTGGTGCCTATGTCGGTCTGTAGCAAGTTGGGACAGTTCATGGATTTTCCGGGCATTTTACACATTTTTCCCGTACAGGCTTCTGAGTGATTTGCACACATTCTTGAGCAATTTCTGCAAATTCAGCTGTAATTTGGCTACATTTCTCAGAAATTTGTGCAAATTTCAGAA
The DNA here is from genome assembly GCF_057233095.1 of Heloderma suspectum. Lineage (NCBI taxonomy): Eukaryota > Metazoa > Chordata > Lepidosauria > Squamata > Helodermatidae > Heloderma > Heloderma suspectum. The sequence continues at coordinate 13,259,035 of NC_139463.1, forward strand.
CCTGCAAAAAAAAAAAAATGGTTCCTGGAGTTCGGTGAAAAGCCTGCAACTTGGCTCACAAATGCAAATCGAGTTGTACATGCTGCAGAACTCTGTCAAATAATAAAAAAAAACCAGATTTCCCAGCAATGGACATCCATATTCATAGTTCATACCCCTGCCCTGTTGCAGCGGGGAACACTACCTCACCAAGCTGCCTGGAGTGAAATAGTTAGAAGCTTGGGGTTTTTTGGAGTGGGTGCAGAGGCACAATGGTTTTTCCTTAAGAAGTTTCATGTTTAACTCATTTTGTTCAGTTTTCCAGATCGAAAGAGACACTGCCTTGCAATTTGTTTTTAAACCCTATTTTTAACCATCTTTCTCTCTGTTGCACAGGCTGCTATAGGTTACTGAACTAAAATAACATCAAATTTACCTAATCCATATGCTGCTTTAAAAAGAAAGTGAGAGAAAAAGTGAAGCTTAATTGGCATTTGGCTGGGGGGGAGGGGGGAAGAATCCAAACTTCCACACTTCTGTTATTTCGTTCTATTTTTGTTTTTGAGTCTTACATAGTCACAGACCCCTTTTAGTTGAGGTATTGATGAAGATCATTTAAAAGTCTAGATCCCATATGCCAAAGCTGGCACCATGAAAGATGCCCTCTTCCTGTTCCAATTGCCATCCTAGAGACCAGAGAGTTGAGGAGAAGGGAAATGTGCCACAATAGAACATTTTAAGGCAGGGGTTGAAGACCTAGTTCATAATCCCTCTTAGCCAACTAGTTTTCCTTACATCAGCCTTCCCCAGCCTGGTGACCTCCAAATGTTTTGGACTTCAACTCCTACAAGTCCCAGCCAGCATGGCCAATGGTCAGGAATTCTGGGAGTTGTAGTCCAAAACATCTGGAAGGCACCAGGTTGGGGAAGGCTGCCCAGCTGATGACCAACCTGTGTCACTATGTCCTAGTTTTCCTTGAGGGGTAATGTGAAGTGGGATGGTACGACTTCACATTACAAGTGCAGGGCTCAAAAGACTGAATGCATTGCAGGGTTATAGACAACAGTCCAGAGTGAGTCAGGAGTTGGGAACTGGGGCACAGGAGTGCCAAACAGCAATCGGGTTCAGAGGACAACCCAGAAAGCAAGATTCAGAGAACAAGGCAGGACTTGAGAAGCAATAGGGATCAGAGGACAAACCAGGAAACACTAGGAACACAAGGCACCCCAGAGCTCAGCTGCCTAAACCTAGCTGGTTAAGCAAGGCTGAACTGCAACAGGAAGTTCCTTATACTCCTTCCTGCTTAGAAGGATTCACCAGCCTGGGTGAGTGGAGTCAGTCCAGGTCTAGAAGGGTCTTTGATGAGATGCTGTAGTTACACACTTCACCACTTGGGGCAGTGGTCAGAAGTTCTTGACAATGCAGTTTCCCCCCAAATCTCCTGCACAGGGAAGTAGGATGCCATGGAGAAGACAGGCCAGAGTGGAACACTTCTGCCTGCATATCCTCCCACTTTTCTCATATGAAAATGAGACTTGCTTGCAATGCCTTTCTCTTCATTCCAAGAATCACTATCTGATCCCCCTTCACACTTGGCTGAAGGTCCTTCTTTGCCTGTTTCATTAATTTACTCTGTAATAGTCTGTCCTCTGCTGATTAACAAAGCCAAGGTGGCCTTTGTTCTTTTGAACGAAGATACTATAATGGGTTTGCTCTCAGTTTTCTGGGAATAGGGACTATCACCGTGAGTTGCCTTGAGGCAGCCATCCTCTGGGTACCATCCATATGTGTGGTACTACAAACCCCCAAATCTCCTGCCAGCCTGACCAACCCCCATCATCCCCTGCCAGCCTGACCATTGAACATGCTGGCTGGAAATGATGGGAATTGCAGTCCAACTCATCTGGAGGGTGCCAGGTTGAGGAAGATTGCCTCAAGGTAATAGTTGCCCAGAGTTATGGATTGATAAAGGACTGTTAATAGCCCAGGATATTTCAGTGATGTCAGACCATCTTTAAGTCTTTAAGTGTGCAACCCTATGCATGTTTAGACAGAAAAGAGTCCTACAACTCCCAGCATTCCCCAGCCATCATGGCTGGCTGGGGACTGCTGGGAGTTGTAGGACTTCTTTTTTTTTTCTGTCTAAACATGCATAGGATTGTGCCCTAAGTCTCCTGAAGGTGGCAAAAGCAAACCTCCCTCTCCTACAACTCCAGCTAATGATGATGTAATATAGGTACCTCTGTGCGAAGTGAAACAATAAGAGACAGAGTAGAAGAGAGAGCATTTGCTGAGTTTGGGATTTGTAAGCTAAGAGCATTTGGGGGTACTGGATACCACCCTCTAGAGATCTGATGTGGGAGCAGTGGCCTTTGGCTGGCAGAGTGTTTAAACTGTGCTCTCACCTATGCTCAACCTGTATATTTTGAAACAAAGCCAAATATTACAAAACTCCCATAAGCCTCCAGTGACCACCTCCCACTGAAAACCAAACCAGGGTAAGGACTGCACCCCCAGCACTTCTAATTGCTCAGAGAAATGGGGCGAGAATAACAATACATTAGAAAAACAGAATTGTCTCGCAATATGTTGCCAACAGTTTAAAATACACCTCAGCAGGGACAGCATATGAAATGACAGGCTGTGCATCGTATGGTGTCGTTACGTGTTCATGCATTTACCTATATTTGCACTGGAGACAAAATGCATCCATTCTCCACTCAGACATTTTGCTTCCAGAGACCCCAGGGAGGATCTCTGAACCCTGAAGAAAGAAAACTCTAGCCACCTTCACTAACAAGATTTTTAGCAAGGCACCCCCCAAAGGCAAAAACAGGGAGAGGCATTTTACTAGGGAAGAGTGACCAGAAAATACTAAAATAGTCCTTTTCCCAGGTAAATAGGGGAGTTTGAGCATTTATCCAAGGCATCTAGCATCTTATGTGGGTTGGGGGGGGGGGAGTTTTGGTTCATGTGATCCCCCACCTGTGGTGTGAAGTGGTACAGCCCAGACACAGACTACGCACCAGATTTGAGGAACGTCTGTTGTTTTTGCAGCTGTTGTTGTTTTTGCAATATCTGCTGGGGGTTTTGTTTGCTTCTATAACCTTCAAAGCAATACAAGAAAGCACCCTTGCTAATCCAAAGGAGTGGCCGGCTGGCATGTCTTTGAAAGCTTGAAATAGGCCTAAGAAACTGATCGCCCTGACCCTCCAATATACTACACAGATGGTTGACATGCTAGATGCTGTGTGGTTGTCGGTGTGTTGAGGAAGTTGAATGATTCTTCTGCAATTTGTTCCTTTTTATAAATTGATATTTTCCAATCTCTGTGCTTTCTCTCCTTCCTAAGTGAATATAATAATAATAATAATAATAATAATAATAATAATAATAATAATACATCCTTCTACATATTCATTATTTACTAACTTGCATCCCCAAATTCAGTTATCTTGGTTTCTTTGTCTGATTTCTCTCGGGGGCTCTTTTAATATGGAGATTCTGTGTAAATATTTAGCTACATTAGTTTATCTAGTTCCATTATATTCCTTTCTAAATATAACTTTGAAATTCCCCAAACCAGAAATCTATTCCAGGCTGACTTCTCCCCCTTACCCCTCCTCCTTCTTTGTGCTTGATTGTATTCACTCTTAATGATTTTCTACTTGTGTATAGAGATCTTTGGCTGAAAATACCTTACAAGGCAATGCGTCACTGGCCCAGTTCCTGCCAATCAGTGAATGGGTTTTGTGTTACTCACAGGTTTCTCTGCAGGTTGAATTTCCATGTATCTGCATTGGGCCTCCACAATGTCAAACTGTCTGATGCGTTCTCCTAATGTTGCACAAATTATGCTTAAGTTCATTCCCTCTAGGAAGGGTATGCCAATATCCCCTTAGAGACACACACAACTCTGAGATTCAGTCCAACGCAGTTTTATTTGTCAGGAGACAAACAGCGCTGTTCGGGTGGATTCTCGCGGCTAACGCCACAAAGGAGAACCACACCCTATATGTTTTTGGTACAGCTTATATACATTCAGTATAATGACCTCATTAGCAATGTGGGGTGGCCACATAATATTTATGAACTTCATTAAGCATGCGTAGTTGACATGTCTCTACAGCTGACCTGTCCTTGCAAGCTGGGCAGGAAGCGATCTAGCTGGAACTGGTTCTAACCAGCTGCAGAAGTGGCGGCTACTTGGGGGGGGGGGGTGTCCCCTGGCTGTACCTGGTATGAAACAGACCGTTACTGTTGGTGCCAACAAGGCAGTTGATAGGACTATCTTCCTCTGAGACTTTCCACTGTAGGAGGCTGCCTCAGAGGGCTGCCAATAGGGATGTACGAAAGTCACTTACCTGTTCGCAGATTATATTGATGGAGGGGGAGGTGTTCCGTCCCTCCCCCCGGAATCCTCACTAGGGGGGGAGGCGCTCCGTTCCTCCTCCCGGAATCCTCCGCGGCCGGCTGTGCTCCGTGGCAGCTCTGTAGAGCAGCCAGCCAGGCCCAGCCAGGCCAGAGCCGTCTGCAGCCGGATTTCCGGCTGCGGAGGGCTCTTGGTAAAAAAAACAACAACAACCGCGTACGCAAATGGCGGCGGCTATGGTCGCTGCCATTTGCGTTCCTTATTTTTGCCCTCTTAATCTACGTAAATATTTACGTAGACTATGACGGCGAAAATAAAGGGGAATGCAAATAACGTAGCGGGTGCTATTTGCGTCCCTTTTTGATTCTCCTCTGAATCAAAACTCCTCTGGCTGTACCTGATATGAAACAGACCGTTACTGTTGGTGCCAACAAGGCAGTTGATAGGACTATCTTCCTCTGGGACTTTCCACTGTAGGAGGCTGCCTCAGAGGGCTGGCAATACTTTAAGATGCTGCCTCTTTGGTTCTATCACTAATGACTAGGGATGTTAGAGAATTCCGTGACGGATCTTGGTGAGGCTGAATGCCAGTGCATTCGGCCCCCCAAAAACCGTTGCGGAACGAAGCCCTTGCCCCCCCAACCCACGAAAGGCACGCAGGACGAAGTGCTTGCCGCCCCCACCCCACGAAAGGTGTGCGAAATGGAGCACTTACCTGCTCCCGTCTGCGCTGCTGTGCGAATGGCGGCCATCCTGTGGCCGCCATTCGCTTCCTCCTTCTTCAGCCGTGATAGGCTACGTAAATACTTACGTAGCCTATCACGACTAACGCAGGGACGCCATTTGTGTCCCTGTGGAGGCCATGATAGACTATGTAAGTATTTAGTAGCCTATCACGGCGGGGGGGGAACCCCAGCATACACAAATGGCAGCAGCTACCGCCATTTGCGTACGCTGGGTTTTTTTCTCCCCTGCCGTGATAGGCTACGTAAATATTTATGTAGCCTATCTCGGCTCACTGCAGGGATGCAAATGATGGCGGCTATGACAGCCGCCATTTGCGTCCCTGCAGGGCTGCCCAGCAGATTTTGCTGGTTCACACATCCCCATTTAGACGTCAATCTGAGCAAATGACCAGCCAGCTAGAACCCATATCTGCCCAAAGGGAATATCCTTCCTGTTGTGTTCTGTAGGGAAGGGAGAACCAGGGATGCTTGAGCTCACAAAAGTCTCTGAACTTCACTGCAAACCTTGGTTTGGCTCACTCCTATTTTTGTTTGCAGCCTGGTTTTTTCCAGTTTGTTTGTGCATATTTTGAATGGGGGAAGGGTGCATTTTTCAAAAGTGTGCACTTCTCCTCCATTGACTAAACCATTTTAAACTAAGCAACTTTTTAAAATGTGCATTTTTAAGTGCACATTTTTTGAACACAACTGCAAATTCAGGAATGTGTGAGCATTTTCAGAGATGTGCACTCCTGTTTGCATTTGAGTTTGGGGTTGCGAATGGGATGTTTTTGAGTGATTTGCAAACTGAAATTCTAGTACATCCCTAGTGTGCTGAGCCCCTTTGAAAGGGTGAGGTGGAGAACAGAGAAATTCTGTACAATGATCTACAAAACCTCCAACAGGAATTCTGTATCCATTCAGGTTTTGGATCCCAAGAAAACCACCTGCCTGCTTTAATTCTGGACCAATGAAATTTGCACTGCCTTCATCTCAAAAGTGCCACTTCCTCATTTCCATAAAAGCAGGCGCTATGTGTGTTCACCAATGGGTACACTTTCTCTCTTTATTTTTGTTGCAAACTTTGGAAGAATGTCTTCTTTAGCTATCTCTACATGCTATATAACACCTGCCCCAACAACTAAAGAATTAAAAGCAGTCAACAGATATCTGTTTGTTCCTGTGTTACTGATAACTCATACTCCATCATGTCAAGAGAATATGTTGATGGAATATAGAGTTACAACTGAGAACTGCAACAAAATGCTGCAGTGTGGAATGTTCCCTGTTCAGGATTCCAGCCACTCTGTTCTATTCTCTCTCCTGTCCACAGGGTTCCATTTCTTCCTTCAACAGTTAGTCAGCCTTTTAGCATGGACTGTTTTTCAGCTCCCCAATAGGGTCCCCCCTCATTTGTTGTTGTTGTTGCTGCTGTTGTTGTACTTCTTCAAACCTCAGGGTTCTCCTCAAACCTGCTGATACCTTTTCTGTATGGGTGGTTCCATTTTGGCTACATAAGCAGTGACACTCAGGGTGCAATCCTATGCATGTTTAGACAGAAACATGCTGGTTGGGGGATGCTGGGAGTTGTAGGACTCTTTCCTTCTAAACATGTATAGGATTGTGTCCTCATAGGGTTAATTCCAATGTTAGTCCTACTCTGAGCAGACTCATTGAAATGAATGGGACTTAATTTAGTCATGTCAAACTGAAGTCCCATTCATTTCAGTGAGTTTACTCCAGAGGTAGGCAACCTTTTGGGGCCATGGGTGCATTTGGCAATTTGAGAAACTATCTTGGTTGCCACCACAAAATGGCTGTCACAGGAGGTGTGGCAAAGCACAAGTAACCTGTCCAAAAGACTGATTACAAGGCAGAGGTGAGGCCTGAGCTCCAACACACTAAACATCTCCTTTGAAGCCACAGTTTTTAGCATCAACAGAAAGCTATTTCACAACAATCCCACCTGCCAGTAAAGAAGTGTGTGTTTGTGTATGTGTGTGTGTGCGTGTGTGTGTGTGTTTGAGTGGGAGGGGTCAGGCACCTTGTTGGGCTAACTCTAAGTAGGACAAACACTGGATTTAACCCATAGCCTGAACATTGGAAAGAGCAAAGAGAGGAGATGAAATCATGAAAGACCTAGTTCAGAGAGAAATGCATCCTAAGAAGGGCATTGCTGTCTGCCTTGACAGAAATCTATCAAGCTTCAAGTGAATGAACACATAGAAGTCTGAGATGAGAATTAGTGCCCCACCTTGCAGCATATTAATGCAAAATAGGCATTGAACTAGCAATTGGGGAGGGTCTCAGAATGGTTAAGAGCATGTGGACCCATTAGGCGCTGATCCCATGCTACTTTCTGACAATCCTCATGACAGCTTAAGGGAACATAGGTGGCAGGCTCCAGGCGGTGCATAGCTGCAAATGCATACCCAAAACCACTCAATAGACCTTGGGGGGGGGACATGTGTGGGGAAATGCTGCTTTTATTTCCAATTGTTTATCAAGGCATAACTCTGGGAACTTTGTGTGTGATGCACCTCAGTGCAAGAGCATTCTGTGCATAGTGATGCCATAAGTCCTATCCACTACTTTTAGGTTATAATTTGAAAACCTCACATTCACTTTTGTGCATCATCAGCATCCCAAATGGGTGACAGTTTTCCAAATAGTATCTCTGGATCTGTGTGGTAGGGGTGGGGATGGGGAAGCAGACACTGTCCATGCAGGCATAACTGTACATGCAAAGTGTGGCAATGACCTGGATCTATATACTGCATCTGCTGCTTAGAAATATTCTAAGCATATTTAGAATGCCTTTTGAGGATGGAACATGATGCACCATTAAGCCTATTCCACCTATGATCTGTAAAGTGCAAAAACCGTACCATGTACCTTTGCAACAATAGCCTGTGGATCACTGCCTTGTTGTGGCCAAGGGGCTTGCATAACTCAGTGAAGCCATAAGCTATGCTGTGCAGGGCCACCCAAGGAGGACAGGTCATGGTGGAGAGTTCTGGCAAAATGTGGTCCACTGGAGAAGGAAATGGCAACCCACTCAAGTATTCTTGCCAAGACAACCCCATGGAACGTATCACAAGGCTAAAAGATATGACGCCGGAAGATGAGCCCCTCAGGTCGGAAGGTGTCCAATATACTACTGGGGAAGAGCAGAGGGAATACCCAAGTAGCGCCAGAAAGAGCGAAGCAGCTGGGCCAAAGCCGAAAAGGATTCCCAGCTGTGGATGTGTCTGGTGGTGAAAAGAAAGTCCGATGCTGTAAAGAACAAATATGTTTAAGAACCTGCAATGTAAGATCAATGAATCAAGGTAAGCTGGAGGTGGTCAAACATGACATGGCAAGATTGAACATTGACATCTTGGGAATCAGCAAACTAAAATGGACAAGCATGGGCGAATTTAATTCAGGTGACCATTATATCTACTACTGTGGGCAAGAATCCCTTAGACGAAATGGAATAGCACTCATAGTCAACAAGAGGGTGGGAAAAGCAGTACTAGGGTACAATCTCAAAAATGATAGAATGATCTCAGTATGAATCCAAGGCAAACCATTCAACATCACAGTAATTCAAGTCTATGCCCCAACCACTGAGGCCGAAGAAGCTGAGCTTGATCGGTTCTATGAAGACCTACAACACCTTCTAGAACTAACACCAAAAAAATATGTCCTTTTCATCATAGGGCATTGGAATACTAAAGTAGGAAGTCAAGAAATCACTGGGATAACAGGCAAGCATGGCCTTGGTGTACAAAATGAAGCAGGACAAAGGCTAATAGAGTTTTGCCAAGAGAACATGCTGATCATAGCAACACAGCACAAGAGGCGACTCTACACATAGACATCACCAGATGGTCAATATCGAAATCAGATTGATTATGTCCTTTGCAGCCAAAGATGGAGAAGCTCTATACAGTCAGTAAAAACAAGACCTGGAGCTGACTGTGGCTCAGATCATGAGCTTCTTGTTGCAAAATTTCGGCTTAAATTGAAGAATGTAGGGAAAACCACTAAACCATTCAGGTATGAACTAAATCATATCCCTTATGAATACAGTGGAGGTGAGGAATAGATTTAAGGGATTAGACCTGATAGATAGAGTGCCTGAGCAACTATGGACGGAGGTCCTTAACATTGTTCAGGAGGCAGCAACTCAATCCATCCCCAAGAAAAAGAAATGCGAGAAAGCCAAGTGGCTGTCTGATGAGGCTTTACAAGTAGCTGAGGAAAGAAGTGAAGCGAAAAGCAAGGGAGAAAGAGGAAGATATACCCAACTGAATGCAGAGTTCCAGAGAATAGCAAGGAGAGACAAGAAGGCCTTCTTAAATGAACAATGCAAAGAAATCAAAGAAAACAATAGAATGGGAAAGACTAGAGACCTCTTCAAGAAAATCGGAGATCTCAAGGGAACGTTGTGTGCAAAGACGGGCATGATAAAGGACAAAGAAGGCAGGGTCCTAACAGAAGCAGATGAGATTAAGAAGAGGTGGCAAGAATACACAGAAGAACTATACAGGAAAGATCTGAATGTCCCTGATAGCCATGACAGTGCGGTCACTGAACTTGAGCTGGACATCCTAGAGAGTGAAGTCAAGTGGGCCTTAGGAAGCATTACTAACAACAAAGCTGGCAGAGATAACAGTATTCCAGCTGAGCTATTTAAGATCCTAAAAGATGATGCTGTTAAAGTGCTGCACTCAATATGCCAACAAATTTGGAACACTCAACAATGGCCACAAGACTGGAAAAGATCAATTTACATTCCAATTCCAAAGAAGGGCAACGCCAAAGAGTGTTCAAACTACCATACAATTGCACTCATTTCACATGCCAGCAAGGTTATGCTCCAAATCCTACAAGCTAGGCTTCAGCAGCATGTGAACTGGAAGTACAATCTGGGTTTCGAAGAGGCAGAGGAACTAGAGATTCAAATCGCCAACATTCGCTGGATCATGGAGAAAGCAAGAGAATTCCAGAAAAATGTCTATTTCTGCTTCATTGACTACGCTAAAGCCTTTGATTGTGTGGATCACAACAAACTGTGGCAAATTCTTAAAGAGATGGGGAACCAGAACACCTTACCTGTCTCCTGAGAAACCTGTATGAGGGCCAAGAAGCAACAGTAAGAACCGGACATGGAACAACTGATTGGTTCAAAATTGGGAAAGGAGTATGACAAGGCTGCATATTGTCACCCTGCTTATTTAACTTATATGCAGAGTACATCCTGAGAAACGCCGGGTTGGATGAATCACAGATCAGAATTAAGATTTCCAGGAGAATTATCAACAACCTCCGATATACAGACGATACCACCCTAATGGCAGAAAGCGAAGAAGATCTAAAGAGCCTCTTGTTGAGGGTGAAAGTGGAGAGTGCAAAAGCTGGTTTGAAACTCAACATTAAAAAAACTGAGATCATGGCATCTGGCCCCATCACTTCCTGGCATATAGAAGGGGAAGAAATGGAAGCAGTGACAGATTTTATTTTCTTGGGCTCCAAGATCACTGCAGACGGTGACTGTAGCCATGAAATTAAAAGACGCTTGCTCCTTGGGAAGAAAGCTATGGCAAACCTAGACAGCATAGTAAGAAGCAGAGACATCACCTTGCCGACAGAGGTCCATCTAATCAAAGCTATGGTTTTCCCAGTAGTAATGTATGGCTGTGAGAGCTGGACTATAAGGAAGGCTGAGCACTGAGGAGCTGATGCTTTCCAACTGTGGTACTGGCGAAGACTCTTACGAGTCCCCTGGACTGCAAGGAGGTCAAATCAGTCAATCCTAAAGGAGATCAACCCTGAGTGCTCATTGGAAGGACAGATACTGAAGCTGAAGCTCAAATATTCTGGCCACCTAATGTGAAGAGAAAAGTCACTGGAAAAGACCCTGATGCTGGGAAAGATTGAAGGCAAAAGGAGAAGGGGATGGCAGAGGATGAGATGGCTAGATAGCATCACCGATGCAATGAATATGGACTTGAGCACACTCCAGGAGAGAGCACAGGACAGGAAGGCCTGGCGTGCTATGGTCCATGGGGTGGGGTCACAAAGAGTCGGACATGACTGAACGACTGAACACCAACAACAACTGGAGGAGAAGGCTGTTGATGGCTACTAGTTCTGATGGCTCTATGCTATCCCCAGTATCAGAGGCAGTATTCCTTTGTACATCAGATGCTGGGGAACATGGGCAGGAGGGTGCTGTTGCATTCATGTCCTACTTGTAGGTTTCCTGTGGGCAGCTGGTCAGCCACTGTATGAACAGAACACTGGACTAGATGGACCTTTGGTCTGATCCAGCACGGCTCTTTTATGTTCTTACATTCAGTACTTGGGAGACGCTCCGTTTCTCCCCCTGAAATTCTTGGCGGGTGGGGAGGCGCCCCGCCCCTCCCCACCAAAATTCTGGCTGGGGGGGTGGTGCCCCATCCCTCCCCGCTGAAATTCTGGCCAGGGGGGAGCGCCCCACCTATCATTTTTGTTTGTTTGTTTGTTTTTACTTCACTTGGAAATGGCGGCGGCGGCAGCCAGTTGGAAGACTGGCCGCCGCCGCCGCCGCCGCTGCTGCACCGCCGCCGAACTGCCGCCGGGACCCGCTGCTGCGAGGGACATTCGCACGAGGTAAGTCCCATCCCGGGGGGGGGACGGGGGGTGTCGGAGAATTTCCCCACCAATTTCGGGGGGCCAAATGCGTTGGCATTCGGCCTCCCGGAGATTCGTGGAGAAATTCTCCGACATCCCTAAGATGGACCCTTGACCTGATCTAGCATGGCTCTTCTTATGTTCTTATATTCTTAAGAGCAAAAGAGCCTTGAAGTTGTCCATCAACACTTAGCAACTGGACAGCAGACTGACTGAACAAGGCTCACAGCTTACCTGGTCAGAGTATTCCATACTACAGTGAGATGTACTGTATTTCTATTTAAATTATAATAATTATTTCTAAACTGGCACCTCTGTATTGGCTTTAAAAGGGGATTAGACAAATTCCTGGAGGATAAGGCTATCAATGGCTACTGGTCCTGATGGCTATGTGCCACCTCCAGTACCAGAGGCAGTGAGCCTATGTACACCAGTTGCTGGGAAACATGGGCGGGAGGGTGCTGTTGCGCTCATGTCCTGCTTGTGAGTTTCCCTGTCAACAGCTGGCTGGACACTGTGTGGAAGAATGCTGGACTAGATGGACCCTTGGTCTGATCAAGCAGGGCTCTCCTTATGTTCTTATGCTTTCATGTTCTTATATGTCGGGAATGTAGGATGCTACAATTTTGGCAAGGCAAGAAATATCTGAGAGTAGAAATGGAAAAAGGTTTTGCACATTCCTGCCCATAAGCCACTTGTTTTGTCTCTCACCATGCTTCTGTAGATCTTGCCAAATGTCAGAGAGATGGTGATTCTTCTAAATGAAAGAGAAATGCGGACCATCATTTCAGGCTACATTTCATTGATAAGAATTGACCTGCCTTAGCAACTGGCTGGCCAAATGATTTCATTGCCATATTTGAAGCTTGTATTACTGAAGTGTCTGTTGTTGTTCAGTCGTTCAGTCGTGTCCGACTCTTCGTGACCCCATGGACCATAGCACGCCAGGCCTTCCTGTCCTGCGCTCTCTCCCGGAGCGTGCTCAAGTTCATATTCATTGCATCAGTGATGCTATCTAGCCATCTCATCCTCTGCCGTCCCCTTCTCCTTTTGCCTTCAGTCTTTCCCAGCATCAGGGTCTTTTCCAGAGAGTTTTCTCTTCGCATTACGTGGCCAAAATATTGGAGCTTCAGCTTCAGTATCTGTCCTTCCAATGAGCACTCAGGGTTGATTTCCTTTAGGATGGACTGATTTGACCTCCTTGCAGTCCAGGGGACTTGTAAGAGTCTTCTCCAGCACCACAGTTCGAAAGCATCAATTCTTCGGCGCTCAGCCTTCCTTATAGTCCAGCTCTCACAGCCATACATTACTACTGGGAAAACCATAGCTTTGATTAGATGGACCTTTGTCAGCAAGGTGATGTCTCTGCTTCTTACTATGCTGTCTAGTTTTGCCATAGCTTTCCTCCCAAGGAGCAAGCGTCTTTTAATTTCATGGCTACAGTCACCGTCTGCGGTGATCTTGGAGCCCAAGAAAGTAAAATCTGTCACTGCTTCCATTTCTTCCCCTATTATATGCCAGGAAGTGATAGGGCCAGATGCCATGATCTTAGTTTTTTTAATGTTGAGTTTCAAACCAGCTTTTGCACTCTCCTCTTTCACCCTCAACAAGAGGCTCTTTAGATCCTTCTCTTCGCTTTCTGTCATTAGGGTGGTATCGTCTGCATATCGGAGGTTGTTGATAATTCTCCTGGCAATCTTAATTCCGACCTCTGATTCATCCAACCCGGCATTTCTCATGATGTACTCTGCATATAAGTTAAATAAGCAGGGTGACAATATGCAGCCTTGTCGTACTCCTTTCCCAATTTTGAACCAATCGGTTGTTCCATCTCTGGTTCTTACTGTTGCTTCTTGACCCTCGTACAGGTTTCTCAGGAGACAGTTAAGGTGGTCTGGTACTCCCATCACTTTAAGAATTTGCCAGAGTTTGTTGGAAAATGCTATTAGCTGGTGGCCAGTGAAGGGGCAAAATGGCCCACCCTTTTATGGAGACAAGAGCTTATAAAATATGGAAATGAGACAGATGCTAAAGGACACCAGACAGAAAGCTTACACCTCCCTGTGGGCCAGATAAAATAAAATAAAAATAAAATAAACCCCATGGCGTTTGCAATGCAAATCCTCCTTTCGGTGCCATAATAACTATGACTGAGAAACAATTAGTGATTAAATATAGGTTTCCACAGATGGGGAAGGGCACAAACAACAAAGAAAGGACTAGAGCAAAGATTTGATTGGGCTCGCTGGTACCGCCACCCTGTTTAGATTTCTAATGGCTGCTTCATAAAAATGAAGCCAAAGATTGAAGAATCAGATTTAATTTCTGACAACACTCGAGCCTCTCCTCTCTCTCTTTTTTTTAATCTGGGAAGGACTTTTGTAAGAAGAAGCTGAAGAGGACAGACAAACAGGACGTTTCGATTGTTGGTGGCTTGTACGGCACAGGCAAAATGCATGTGATGTGTTACAGAGCTATACGAGCAAGACACATGTCTCCCTGCCCCCCCAGGAGCTTACATTCTACATTTCAAATCTGTATGGGGGAATGTACAACCAAAAGGAAGGAAGGAAGGAAGGAAGGAAGGAAGGAAGGAAGGAAGGAAGTGGAAAGGGCCACAACAACTAGTAAAGGGCAAGCCCAACCCCCCCCCCATGTCAGATTGGCTTGGCAATAAGTAGAAGTTATTCCCCACCCGAAATTCGAAATAATTCTGCTTATTTTCCATGCCAATCTGACATTTAGGTTGTTTTCCCAGGCCTTATCCTCCAGTTCATGGAGGATAAGGCCATCAATGAATACTACTACCTGCAGTATCAGAGACAGTATGCCTATGTACACCAGTTGCTGGGGAACATGGGTAGGAGGGTGCTGTTGCACTCGTGTCCTGCTTGTGGGTTTCTCACAGGCAGCTGCTTGACCATTATGTGAACAGAATGCTGGACTAGATGGACCTTTGGTCTGATCCAGCATGGCTCTTCTGTTGTTCTTATGTTTGACAGACATCCCTGTCTTGATACACGCTGCTGCTACTGCCACTGGCTGGTAAGTCTTTAATAGGATTGGAGTGTTAGTGGGAAGGATGAGATGGAAGCTGTGAATTTTCCTCTGGCTTGGGTGTTAATCAGAGCTGGAGAAGAATACTGGGGCTCTTAAAGCTCAACTTTCCTTTGAGGAGAGACCTCTGAATGAAAGAAGAGCAATTGAAAACTAGTGGGGCTTGAGAGAAAAGCTTTTGAGAGGTCTCCCAAGAAGATAGGCTGGTTTGATTCTTGAGCAGAGGTGTGTAAGAACATAAGAACATAAGAAGAGCCCTGCTGGACCAGAGCAAGGGCCCATTTAGCCCAGCATTCTGTTCATACTGTGGCCAACCAGCTGTTGACTGGGAACTCACAAGCAGGGCATGAATGCAGCAACCTCCCACCCATGTTTCCCAGAAACTGGTGTACATAGGCTCACTTCCTCTGGTTCTGGAGATAGCACATAGCCATCAAGACTAGTAGCCATCGATAGCCTTCTCCTCCATGAATTTGTCCAACCCCCTTTTAAAGCCATCCAAATTGGTGGCCATCACTACATCCTGTAGTAGTGAATTCCATAGTTTAACTATGTGCTGTGTGAAGAAATTCTTCCTTTTATCTGTCCTGAATCTCCCACCAATCAGCTTCATAGGATGACCCCTGTTTCTAGTACTTTGAGAGAGGGAGAAAAATGTCTCCTTATCCACATTCTCCACACCATGCATAATTCTGTAGACATCTATCATGTCTCCCATTACCCTCTTTTTTTCCAAGCTCAACAATCCCAGCTGTTGTAACCTTCTCTCATAGGGGAGATGCTCCAGACCCTTGATCATTTTAGTTGCCCCTTTCTGTAATTGTGGCCCTCCAGATGTTGCTGGGGCTGATGAGAGTCCAACATTTGGAGGGCCATAGGTTCCCTTCAGTGGAGGCTGGTGGCTCCAATGTCAGAACCCATCAGTATTCTAAAGGAGCTATCAAAGTTGCAGAAGCACCTTGTGAAGCTCCTTGAGAGTTCTGATGGGTTCTGACTGAAACACAAAGCATATTTACCACCCCACTGATATCAGAGCCACCAGCCTCCACAAGTTCCTCTCCTGTTGTAGAGAGAGGGATATCTTTCCCCCAGCAGTTCCCTTTCACAGGAGCCAGCGTTGATGATAATCCAGTCAAAACACCTCCGTAAAGACCCACGATTAAGACATTTTAACCAATAAATCACAGCAGTGAACCAATACAAGCTTTTAAGTCCTTGTTAGAAGAGGCCAATTAATGGGTTTTCCAACGAGGGAGGTTATTTTTCCTATTGAGGAGGGACTATTGAATAGTATCCATGAAAATCCTCTAATTCCATAGAGCCAGGGGTGTTTCTCATTAGAATGCCAATGGGGGAGGCTTTATCCATTTTTTTTTCTGTATACAGTAGCTAAAAAAAGCACTTCCACATTGGGACTACTGAAAGTATGATTGATTTTAGATCTTGGGACATGGAGGATATTTGCTGACTTGTGTGTAGTTCTTGAATGCTAGGACAGGCAACCTGGTGGAAGCCAAATTTGGTGTCTTTCAAAATGGGGGAGATGGCTTTTTTTTTAATCCTCTCACTCTCTGTTTTGGAAGACACCCACACTTTAGAAACCTGGTGTATTTCACAGAATTGTGTCTTTCTCTTTCCCTTTTAAATGAACATTTTGATAACAATGGCAGGTGTCCACAAAACAACCTCTCTTCCCCACCTCAAGCAATGCCCCTGACATTTTGCAGATTTCTTTCCATCCTTACAATTAACTTGTGAGATCATGTACCAGTCTATCAAGCATTGCAATGCAAATTATACCATGGATCTTGCCCAGCTATATGAGTAACTGGAGGGTTTCCATTAGCTGGACTTTTAAAATAGCAATCCTGTTGTATTCATGTTTGAGGTCACATTGCACTGAACCTGGGATTTCCTTTGAGTAAACAGACCTAAAGATCAGGCTGGAAATAGTCATTGGATTGTATCCAATGTTAGTTGTACTTAGAGTAGACTCATTGAAATGAATGGGACTCTAGTTAGACTAACATTGAATGCAACCCATTGGATACAACCCATTGTAAGTCTGGTACCCCATGGATATGTGACTTAGAGCTCTCTCTCTCTCTCTCTCTCTCTCCCCCCCCCTCTCTCTCTGAGGCTGGACAGCCATCTGTCAGGGATGCTTTGACTTGGATTCCTGCACTGAGCAGGGGGTTGGACTCGATGGTTTTATAGGCCCCTTCCAAACCTACAATTCTATGATTCTCTCTCTGTGTGTGTGGGGTCCTTCCTCTAGTCCAAATCCAGGTAGTGTGATCTGCAGTTGTGAGGATGTGCATGCTTGGGAAAGACAGAAGCTACAAGAAGAAGCCCTAACAAATCTCCTTCCTTTGTAAAAGAGGAAGTTTGCGTCAATTAGCCAGCACATTGTCGCATGGTAAAAAGCATCTCTTTTCAAGAATTAGTCCTCAGCGCTCTGTCAATTATATTCTCTGAATCTGGCACTGTAATTAAATGCCAGCTGACAGCAAATATCAAACCGCTTGTGAGCTGTTGTGAAATATAGACAAGTGGATTCTTTGTGATTGCTTTTGGTAATCTGCTCTTTAATCTTTAATGCCAATTAAATGCAGGGAAGCAAGAGCCGACCTGGTGCCATTATCTGAACAGAGGTGGCAAGCTGAAACAGTGGAGGCAGAGATTCTCCCACTTCCCCTTGGTGGTAGGAAGGTGGAACCACTCCATGGAGGAGCCCCTTTCCCTACTTTTTGTGACTATGGGGTGGCACAGCTGCCTCTGAAGCTGGATGATCTATTCTTAGTTATCAAACTGAATATGTTTGTAAAACCCCACAGATGTCTGGCAACAGGGGTGCCCAACATTAACTGACTATTTTAAATAAGTAAAAACGTATGCCCCATTTACAGATACCTCCAGCAGCACTGGAGTGGTTTCTCTGTGGTGTGATCCCATGCCTCTGGGGTATGTGCTTGAATGTGCTGGAAATGCATAGGAGCGGCCAACCGCATGGGTCTTTCCCATCCCAATCCCTGCCTGTCAGTTCAGCAAATATTAGGTGAGGAGGACCCAAGGAATCGTCTCTGCCTATGCATTTCCAATACTCTCTCTCCCCATGTGCATATGACACATGTCCCATATCTCTTCCCACGTGCACATGGCGCATCTCCCATATATCTTCCCATGTGCACATGTAAGTTGCACTTCACTTGGAACCGGAGCTGCTAAATATATGGGTGAATGGGGCCTTGCATCCTGATGTAAATAGAAACATAACTAATAAAATCCTTGCTAAAACGATACCCCAACCCTAGTGTGTGTGTGTGTGTGTGTGCATGTGTGTGTGTGACCTCCCCTTCCCTTGTTCTCTGGATTGCTCCAGTGTAAAATTATTAACATAGGACACCATCCAAAGGGGAGTCAAATGTGCTTAAGCCTGTTTCCAACTCCATGTTGGATTATGTCCATAATGCGCTTTGCTCTGTTATGAACAGGCTGCAAGCTGCACCTGACAGACACACCGAGAGAGCAAAAAGCTTTATATGGCTTTCAAGGTTGAATCCTTCAAGGGAGCAGTCAGTACCAGTTGATACGTGATTGCAAAGCAACCTGATCAGGCCATTGCTGGGCAGCAGAAGGGATGTCATTTGCCACCTAGAATCCAGCAGCCACCAGCTTTGCTCTCTGCCTCTGGCTTCCTGGACTAAGTATGAGCACATGGCCCGATGATGTGTGCATGTGTATGTGTCAATAGCTACCTTACATGGAAAACCTCCCAGGGCAATTAACTTATGCAACTGATCTCCTTTTCTTCTAGCCAGAGCATTTGCTCCGATACAGAGTCCCATCTCCCATCCATTTGTGGAGCTTATTTTTACTTTGCATCTGTGGTAGGGTAGCCACTTACACATCACCAAAGAGGAATTGCTTCACAAAAAAAGAGGACAAAAGAGAACACCCATTTGCATAATATTTGCATTTGCTGTTTTATATGCATAAATGCAAATTTAGGAATAATTACTATAATTTAAATAGAAATACAGTACATCTCGGCATAGCGAAAAGACTGGCCAGGTGACCTGTATGCCTGCTCAGTCTGCTGTCCAGGTGTCAGCTCTTGATGGACAACTGCAAGGTCCCTGTTGCTCTCCCATCTTATGGTGGTTCAGCTTTAAATGAGACTTGGTCTGGGCAGTCCATCACAGAGGACACCTTCAGATAGAGGACTGTCCTCCAGCAGGTCTTCAAATAGAGGACTGTGCTGTATAAAGTGGGTCACCTTCTGTCAAGCTCCAGATCTTTTGTAGCACAGTAAGTCCATTGTAGTCCAAAACATCTGAGGCTGAATGAAGGTGTCCTACTTTCTAGAGCCAGTGGTGTAGTGGCTCGAGTGTTGGACTGGGAGTCAGGTGATCAAGGTTCTAGTCCCTACTCAGCCATGGAAGCTCACTGGATGACTTTGGGCCAGTCACAGACTCTCAGCAAAACCTACCTCACAGGATTGTTGTTGTGAGGATAAAATGGAGAGGGGAAGGATTATGTACGCCGCCTTGGGTTGCTTAAGGAGGAAAAAAGGCAGGATATAAATGTAATAAATATATACATGAATAAATAATCCCCAACTATTGGTCATGTTGACTGGGGATGATGGGAGTTGTAGTCTAAAACATCTGGGGAGAACCAGATTACCTACCCCTGCTTCATGGATTTACAACCAGATATTGTATGCAAAGCACTTTAGAGTCTTCAAAGCACTATCCTAGGAATTCTTTGTTCCATGTTGTTATATCTGAATTTTCTAGGAAATACTGTGCACATGTGAAGTATTTCAGTTCATTCAGATCATCCCCCCCCTACAATTACTAGTGTGCACACTGATACAAACAAGCCATCTTGATGCAATCACATGCATGATTATTCTTTTTTTCATGATCATGCCCCAAGACTGAATTTCTGTATGTTTTAGCAATGCATGCAGGTTAACACAGAGGAAGGGGAAAGATACAAATTGATGGAAAGGATGAAAGCTGCAGCAAACTGTCCATGTTCCAATTCTGCAATTTAATTTTAACACACACACCCCTAGAAAAAATCATAATTGAGGAGGAGTAGATTACAAGGCAGAGCAAACCAGATAAGCAAAGGGGAGGAATGGGGAAACCCCTAATCCATTCATGTATAAAGTAGGGCTGGGGAGGAGGGTGTCTGGCTTTGACAATGAAAGTGTCTGGAATGAATCTGAGTGTGTGGTGATGTCTGGCAGCTCAGATTCAGAATCAGAATGGGAACAGTAAGAACAGAGGGAGGCACCCTCCCTAGTGAGCCCAGATATGGGGAGACTTTCTTCCCAAGACCTTGACACACAAATGGCCCAGACTGAATGGCTCCCCCATTCCTCCACCATGAGAACTCAAGTTTCAGAGGAGGAGGAGGAGGAGGAGGAGGAGGGCAAGGGGTGTGACTTGAGCCGGGACGCTTGGGTCTTTCACAGAGTGAAGCAGGAAAAGTTAAGGGCAGGGCTCAGACACTCCGCCAGGCTGGCCACTCATGGAAGCCAATGTAGGAGGGAGCCACCCTAAGGGAGGGGCATCCCCGCGAAGCAAGTCTGGCCATGAAGTTCATGCCCCGACTGCTGGTAACTTCTCTAACTTCCACTTCATCTCCTCGACTGATATTTGTAGATGTGTGGATTAGCTGGTTCTATGCAGGCTGAGAGTTTCCTAGAATCTGCAGTTGTAAAGAAGCTAGTTATTTACTAACAAAGTAGTGATGGCCTGGAGATTTGTTTCCTGGAGTGTGTTGACCACAAAGTGGGAGGATGAAGGAAAGTGCCCAGAAGGGTAGGGGTGGACGAAAGTCACTTACCTGTCGTCGAAGGCCATTCGCGGTGGGGGGGAGGCGCTTCGCTGCTCCCCCCGCGAAGTTCAGGCCAGGGGGGGAGGCTTCCCGCCTCGCCCAGCCGAAATTCAGGCCGGGGGGGAGGCTTCCCACCTCGCCCGGCCGAAATTCAGGCCGGGGAGGAGGCGCCTCGCCTTGCCCAGCCGCGAACGCAAAAGTAAAAAACAAAACAAAACTGCCCCCTGATAGGCTACGTGACAATTCACGTAGCCTATCATGGCTAGATCTGCAAAGTCAGCCGTGATAGGCTACGTCAATCGTCACGTAGCCTATCACGGGTGACTTGAAAAAAAAAAAAAAAAGCGCGTACGCGAATGGCGGCCCCCATAGGGAGCCGCCATTCGCGTTCCTTATTTAGTCGCTGTAGTCTACGTAAATGTTTACGTAGACTATGGCGAAAATAAAATAGCGTTGCCATTATTTCCGCCGTAGTCTACGTAAACATTTACGTAGACTACAGCGACCAAATAAGGAACGGGATTGGCGGCTCCCTATGGGAGCCATTATCCGTACACTCTTTTTTTTTTTTTTTAAGTCACCCGTGATAGGCTACGTGACGATTGACGTAGCCTATCACGGCTGACTTTGCAAATCTAGCCGTGATAGGCTACGTGAATCATCACGTAGCCTATCAGGGGGCATTTTTTATTTTTTCTTTCATTGCAATGGCCGCTCCCGCCTCGCTCGAACACCCGCCGAACCACTGGCTGGACCAGCCACCGGGAGGGACATTCGGTGAAGGTAAGTCCCGTCCCGGGGGGGGTGCGGGGGGTGGGGGTGTGCGGAGGATTTCTCCCCGAAACTTGTTTGGGGGGCCGAACACGTTGGCGCTCGGCCCCCCGAAGTTTCGGGGAGAAATTCTCCGCCATCCCTACAGAAGGGTGCATTATGAAGGGGTACTGAACCTTCCATCAACTTGCATCAGTTACGGCAGGGGTGCAGAACCTCTTTCAGCCTGAGGGCCGAATTCAATCCCAGAGAACCTCTCGGGGGCTGCATTTCAGTGGTGGGCAGAGCCAAATGCAAAAGGGGGTGGGGCCAAAGCCAGAGTGAGTAGGGCCAACATTATATAAAACAAACAAACAAACAAACAAACAAACAAACCTGCATCTTGTAGCTTAAAGCTCTTAGTGTCAGTAAGTAAACCTTAGGAGAGGCATTTCAACAACTGAGATTGGAAAAGGAACCCTGCCAAGGAAGGCTGGGAAACCACCAAATAATTGGTGGTCGGGGGGAAGGAGAGTAGGAGACCTTGGCCAAGAAAGGGGGGATTTGGTCCATGGGCCTGAGATTTGTCCCTCCCCCCGCCCTTTATGGCTTTACCTCCTACCCTCTTTCCATGCCCAAACCAGCTCCAATGCAAGATATGAGCTAGTCTGGGAGAAGAATGCTTTGGGCGGAAAAAGGCTTGGGAACAATGGGAATTCAATGATTTTGGCTACCCTACTCAGATGAATTTGTTCTATTTCATGTTTTAGAACTTATAGCTTTTTCGATTTTAATTAAACAGTCTAAAGCAAATACCTTTGGCAGGACAATGCATCATCATCATCATCATCTTAAAAAACAAACAGTAACATGTAAAACACCACCATAAATATATCAATAAGCTGGCCAGCCTGGCAATCTCTCTCTCTTTCCCCCCTCCCCCCCCTCACACACGCATACACGTATTGGACAGAGCCTGCTATATTGCAAGAAAGAATACAGACACTGTATGGACAGTGGTGAAGTGGGAAATTTTGAACTGCAGGCACTCATCATGACAGTTCCCGATAGCCACACCACCATGGAGAGTCCCAGAATTCAGGCAGCTGGATTGATCCATATCAAGAAACTGGTTCTAGCACTTTTCATCTCCACCAGGATTGGTCTTTGTAAAGCGAATGGGTCTTAATTGTCCATTCAAGACCTAGCCGCTCCAAACACTTTGCATTACAACCCGGTACAATATATTGTGGCTGGGGAAATTCATCCCCACCCCCCAGCTACTGTGAGGATTGCAGCTCAACTCAGAGATAACACAGCAGTTTGAAGGGGGTAGTGGTGGTGGCGGCAGATGACATCATGGTCCCTGCTAATCAAAAAGGCCTGGTGGTGCATCCCTGTGAGCCCTGTCTCTACTACACCACCATGTGTTGATGCATAATATACAGAGTGGTCCAAAAGTAGGTATACAGTAAAAAACTAAACAACTGTATACCTACTTAAGGGCCTCACTCCCCTCACTCTCTACACTTAACTGATTTAACTGTCACTCCCTGTCACTCATTCTTCCCAACCATCATTCTGACTCCACCCACACATCTTCTGCTCACACATTCTCTCCCCCTCCTATCAACATTCTAAACAACTGTATACCTACTTTTGATCCACCTGGTACATTCATAGAGGCATAATCAGGGCTCCTTCACACAAGGTGTTTTAAGTGTACACTGGAGGTTGCAAATGGGTGTTTGAAAAGACATGTCTCATAACACTTTGCTCTTCAGATTGCCTATATATCCCTTCTGGTGGCAAGCACAGGTTTGGTGAGACATAATGGGGGCTTCCAGACAGAGGGCTCCTATTATTAAGACTCACAAAGGCACTGTCTTTTCTTTTTCCTTAATGGATTTTCCATGGTAAAGAAAGAGGCAGAAGAAGCAGTGGGGAAACATGGGTGGGGGTGCTAT
Source organism: Heloderma suspectum (assembly GCF_057233095.1). Classification (NCBI taxonomy): domain Eukaryota; kingdom Metazoa; phylum Chordata; class Lepidosauria; order Squamata; family Helodermatidae; genus Heloderma; species Heloderma suspectum. Next base: position 13,282,404 of record NC_139463.1, read on the forward strand.
GAGTGGAAGGCATCACTGACAGTGCCACAGAAGCCTCTCCTGGAGAAGCACCAAATGTGTGAAATGGTCCAAACAGGTGGAGCCATTGAAAGCTTGGGTGGTTTTTGGAATAGCCACTAGTAACATTAGATCAGAATATTGAGCCAACCAAACTGCAACACCTCAGAATTCAGTAACGAGTCTATTCGGAGCTCCCTACAGAAGGCCAGATTTAAAATTTGAATAATGAATTCTGTTTTAAGGCTGAGAACCTCCAAATTCCATCTGTGATGAGTTCTGGAATAATTACAGCTGATGATTGCTTGGTACCTCTGCCAGAAAAAACAAAACAAGAATTGGGATGCCAGCAATTGCGAGCAGCACCCGCTTGAGCATAGGGAGACCTTCTGCATGAATACATTTCTGAAGATGGGATAACAAAGGATACCTAGCGCAAAGTGAAACTATGGAATTTGCTACCACAGGATGTAGTGATGGCCACCAGTTTGGATGGCTTTAAAAGCGGCTTGGACAAATTCCTGGAGAGAAAGGCTATCAATGGCTACTAGTCTTGATGGCTCTAAGCTACCTCCAGTATCAGAGGTAGTATACCTATGTACATCAGTTGCTGGGGAACATGGGTGGGAGGGTGCTGTTGCACTTGTGTCTTGCTTATGGGTTCCTGTTCGACAGCTGGTTGACCACTGTGTGAACAGAATGCTGGACTGGATGGGCCCTTGGTCTGATCCAGCATGGCTCTTCTTAAATTCTTTTGTTCTTACGTACTTGTGGGTACACAAGAGGGAGAGCAAGCCAGAAACAGACTCTACCCAAACCCAAATGGCCCACCTGGACAGCGAGAAGCAGAGGAGATGTCTTCTCCTTTTGCCAAACCTGTTGTACTGGAGCAAATAAACCTCTGTCATATTGGAGATGAGAAGGAGCTTGTGTGAACAGCCCAATATGGACAGGGATTCTGTGCCTTCTAATAGCAGAGAGCTTTGGGGTTGTCAGCCATTGGGGAATTGAACAGCAGACCTTCTGAAAACTGGGTTAAAGTCTTACCATGTGAGCCACTGCAGCTCTTCAGAGAAACAGTTAGGTTTCCTGGGCCCAGTTGGCTTAGGAAGCGTTCTGTCTTGTTCCAAGACTTGGCCCTGTGCTTGGTCCAGCCCCTTTTCTCCCTGGCAGATAACTTCATGGAGAAAGGACCTGTGTGCTGTGCTGCTCACAGGCTATTCTATGTTCTCCCCCCTCCCCCCCAACCGGTTCTCTCCATTCTGCTCTTCAAACCTCTCCTGGTTCCCCAATACTGTCAAGGTGCTAGACAGCCTTCTTTAAATGTCAGTTCACAACCTGCTATTAGCTGTGATAACTAACTGCACCTCCAACCCACCCACCCCAATTTAGAAGCAGCATGCCTTCATGTACCAGCTGATATGGAGAAAGCATCAGGAGAGGCCTCTTGTCCTCATGCCCTGGTTTGTGTGTTTCTGGGGGAGGGGGCATCTGGCTGTTCCCTGTTGGAAACAGGACATTGGGCTAGGTTAGCTTCCCCCAACCCAGCCATTGCCAAAATGTAGGAGTAGGACATACATCACCAAAAACAAAACAAAGAAGGCAAAGAACATACAAACTTGCAGAATAGTTGCATTTGCTAATTTATTTGTATAGATGCACATTTAGAAATAATTACCATAATTCAAATAGAAATACAATACTGCACACCATTGTGGGGAAGAGCGTGATCAGGTGGCCCATGTGCCTGCTCATTCAGCTGTTGTCCAGGTGTTAATTGTTGATGAGCATCTTCCCTTGTACATCCTCCCTTCTTATGGTCCTTTATCTTTAGATTTTGGACTGGACAGCCCCTTCAAATAGAGGACACCTTCAAAGACAGTACTGTCTTCTGATACCCCATCAAATAGAGGACTGTTCTCTTTAAAAGAGGGCACACAGCCACTCTGCAGTTTGCCCCAGATGCGTTAGACTACAATTCCCACCATCCTCAGCCAGTCTTCCATGTGCAGCATGTCAAGAAGCATCACTCCTCCCACAGTACTGCAGTGATTCTAAGCTTCATGGAATGTGCTCACAATCGAAGAGGTTATGTACATATTGATTGATTGATTGATTGATTGCATTTATACCCCGCCTTTTTTCCTCTTCCAAGGAACCCAAGGCGGCTTACATTATCCTCCTCCTCTCCATTTTATCCTCACAACAACAACCCTGTGAGGTGGGTTGGGCTGAGAGTCTGTGACTGGCCCAAAGTCACCCAGTGAGCTTCCATGGCCGAGTGGGGACTAGAACCCGGATCTCCCAGCTCCTAGTCCAACACTCTTGCCACTACACCACGCTGGCATATAATCCACAGTGCCTGAATTTCCCATGTAGTAAACTGCCTGTACTATGTAATCACAACATCGATAATGGAAACCTCCTGATAAATGAGTTGGATGACACTGAGGGGAAAGTTTAGTATACAGCAGTAATATTATTAAATAGCATTTAGGTTCTGCTTAATTGGGACATCACTGGTACTGTGACATCCAATAATAAGGACAGTGGGAAGCTGATCTGACAGCTCGTTAACACTCAATTAATGCTGTTCTGTACAACGCAGCAGTAAACTTTTAAAAATGTGTCTTGGCAATCAAGGCAGAATTGAAATAGCAAATGTGGGGCTATTTCTTTTTTAAGTGCATGCTCTGATTTCTATACACTGTGGCATTTGTGTGGTCTGTGCATGTACTATTGGAGTGGAATGGAAAACCGAAGAGCACAATTCATTTTAGATGAGTGCAGTGACTTTATATGGAAGAGAACAAATGGATGTTTAGTTTATATGTGCAATTAAAGTCCTCCAAGAGCAGGAGTATTAATTTTCTCACCCAACTAATTGTGTGACTCTGTAATTTTCTTTTCTTTTCTTTTCTTTTCTTTTCTTTTCTTTTCTTTTCTTTTGGAACTACCATTTGTGCCTGTAGGCACATATGGTCACATGGGGAACCTGTTGAATACTGTGCACTTAGCTCAACTTATATGGCATTGTGCTTTTCCTTATCAGAAGACTGTTGGCTGTTTGGGGATATGTGCTTTTCTTCAGTCTGGGAATAAACAGATCTTGCCTTCTTTTTTCCCTTTTAAAGCCTTTTAACTTCATACAGCGTTGTTCTGCATATCCTAGCAGGCAGAACTGAAATAGAGAAGAAACAGAAAGGAACAACAACAAACAGTAAAATGTCTGTGTTATATTTTTTTTAAAAAATAATTCCAGTCTAAGCAACAACAATTCCTATTGCTGTAAGTCAGTGTTTTAAAAAAATTCTTCATTCAAGGAACAGTTCTCTCTCTCTCTCTCTCTCTCTCTTTCTCTCTCTCTTTTCATGTCAGCTTACTCCTTAACTATGCATTCAGCTGGTATACTCATCCGGCAAAATCAAATGGACTGTACCACTTCAGAATGCAAGTTGGGTGCAGGGGGTAAATCACATTAAAAAAAGAAAGAAAAAAAGATGGATCAGTTTGTTTCCAGCTGGTCCATGTAACTTTCACATGTGTATTAAGTCTGTTCCATCCATTTCCACATTCATTTGCATTAAAAGAATATCTGCAGCAAAATTCACTCTCAAATATGTATATTTGAAATGTTTTTCTTTAAAAACGCATTTCTAAAGTGTTTTCTTTCAAGATCTCCACTTCTGAACCTACTTTGTCTCACATTTTTAAAATGCATATTGACTATTGAGACATATTTTTGAACTGAGAATATTGCAAAATGCGGCAGAATGCATAATTGAAAGGATAGCTATATTCCAATCCACACATTAGTCCAGGAGATATGCATCAGGTCAGTTCATATCAGAATTTGTGAAGAACAAATTTCTTAAGCATTGCTACTTTTGAATTCTCTCTTTACGTTTAAAAAACAAACAAACGTGTTCAACAGAAAAGCGGCAAGGGGCTGGGTTGGAACCTTTCCTCCTCGTATGCTACTTTTCTGTTCACAAGAGGTTCCACTTCCTTAGCAGGTGGAGACCTGTTATGTTCCTGCTCTGGGTTATTCTCCCTCCAGTTGAAACTGGATGTTTCCCTGTCTGTTGAAACTGGAAAACAACAACAACAGGATGTCTGCCTCAGTTTTTTGGCCAGTTTTCCTCACTGATTCTCAAAGCTTCAGCCCTTCTCCTTTGTGTTAAGGAGACACCCAATAAGTTAACAGGTTTCCTTTAACCAATACAGGAGTAGTAAACAGGAAAATAGACTCTTCTATTTTGGTAGCATTAATAAATTAAACTGATACATGGGATTATATATAATAATAAAACAACTAAAATTCTATTAAACACACGACGATATATATACATACATATATACATACATATATAATTTCACTTGTTGTATACTTATTCCTAACTTACCTATCCCTTCTAAACCCTTCTCCCCAAACTCCATTAACTAGATCTACATTCTCTGAATCCCTAAACCCTGTCTAACTGCTAAACTGTCAGTTCTCTAGTTTTTAAAACACCTTAGAATTCCCTCATTCACAAGACCCGCTCACCTTGCACTCATACACAAACATTCTATAAACTCTAACTTATCTGGATAACATTTTATAATTCAAACACAAATACATTATCATGCATATGTTACAAGGACACTATCTTTGAATGGCCTCCTGTCTATCTGAAGTGGTACATTCCATTGCACCATTTCATTCTGCTGCATGTGTACATAGGCTCAGTCCAGTTAGGGTGACAGCTGGGTCTCTTGGGCTTCATCAGTGCCTCACACACATGGAAAGTGTGCCCTAGAAGGACATACTTGGCACATAACTTCCAGCTGTGTGTTTCAAAGGGAAGTTCGCTAGTGGAAAGTAAGCTGCCTTTTGAGGAGACCTTGTATATCATTAGAGATCTTCTCAGTGAAGAACCCTTGATAAGCCTCCATACAAAAGTCAATGTTCTGTGGGAAAATACATTAAAAATAATAAGAGTTTTCATGCAGTTATTTTTTAAAAATGCAAATTGATGCGAAAACACAGCCTTCCTCAACCCTCCAGATGATTTTGACTGAAATTCCCATAACCCCTGTTGATTACCCTTCCTGTCCAGGTCTGATGGGAGTTGTAGTCCAAAACATCCAGAGAAGAATGCTGCAGAAATGGGATGGAACAGACTTATGAAAGAACATGGGTGAAACCGCCATGGGTTGGAAATACACTGATCCATCCTTCCATCCATAATGGCATTTATTATAGCAATTATTTCTAAATGTGAATATGTACATATAAATGAACATATGCAGTTCTTATGCAAATATTTGTCCTTTTGGGGGTGATGCATTTTTCTCTGAAGGCGGAAGGGAAACACTCATCCCAAAAAAGTCATCATCAACTCTAGGTGGCCAGCTGGAAGGGAGCTCTTATACAATGAGGGAAAACTCAGAACTACATTCTTGGATAGTTTTATTTTTCTGTTTGAATCAAATGCAAGATAGTAATAGCTATGGATGGTATATAATAGAACCCTCACTTACATTATTCATTGCCATCATTTCCCACAACATAAGCCAAGGCCCAGGCAAAAAAAGTGCTCCTTCCTCATCAGTGGCAATGGGGCACCAGCCTCCACTGCACGAAAGGTCAGGAGGCTAGCTTAGGGGGCAAAGGTATGCTGCATAGCACACACAACTTTGTCCTCCAACATCTTGCCACCTGGGTGGTCACCTCACTCTTCCTAATGGTAGGGCTGGCTCTGCTGAGCTGATGACTGTCATTTGCTGGTGTCTCGGTCGCTGCAGGGGAGGGAGCAGTTGAGGGGCACAATAAGGAGATGGCTCTGCCAAAGTTTTCACCTTGGGCATAAAGGGATTTATGAGCTCCTTTGGGATGGAGCCAGTGGGCAGAGCCAAGGTGGCTGGCCCTGCAGTCTTTACTCATCTAAAAATGTGGCTCATCATTGTTGATGACCAGAGACAAAAGCAATCTCACTACAAGTTGCGTTAGGATACATCTCAGTATCTTAACTTCAGTTTCTATGGAAGAAAGAGTTTTCTGTGTTCATTCAAGTCCCTGTAGCAAGGCCCTGCATGTCTTGTACTATGGCTAGGGAGTAATTAGTGAATCCTTTTGTCCACTAACAAGCAGTGACTCTGCTAAGGAGCCCCAGGGTCTTTTACAGAATGCTCGGCATTTCTAGGGTTCAGGCTTTTTGACCTGGGTTCTCATTGGTTGCTCTGCATCCTGGCTCCCTGCTTGGGGAAGCAAAAGATGACCAGGGCTTCCATGCTTGCAGATTGGGTAATGCAGCTCCATCTAACCATTCATCTTTGTCAACTGCTGGTTTTGCCGAACTGTTGCCTCACTTGCCTGCCTCCTTTTCTTCTTCGTTTTACTTTGGGTTTTTTTTTTCTGTTCTCCACCCTCCCTTTTTCCTTATTATTACATTTCTGAGCTCAATCATGCAAAAAATTACATGATTACATAGATTTAGCTGTCTCTGGTCTCATAACACCTGCCCTGGTTAGTCTGGCCATAACTGTTCAATGAGGCCAGGCACACAAAAGAGATGTACTGGAATAATCCCACCTTAACTTAAAAGCTGTTTTGTCATGTTCTGGAGTGCTCTGCAGAGAAAATGCTACAAAGCTCTTTTTCGAACATATCAGTGCAACTAATGCTCACGGCAGTGACTACGAGATGACTTCCCATCTACAGTTTGGGGCATATTTTCCCACTGTGTGGTAGCTGTCAGCATGCATTGCATATGGATGCACATAATGAAAGGGGTGTATACATATTTTTAGCAACCCAACTTGTAGAATCAAGGAGTTGGAGGCGATCTGGTTTTGTCTCCAAAGCAGAACCAATGCATTAGGAATATTGCATTCTTCTGGGTCTTTCAAAAATTTATTCCTGAATTTTATACAGAATATTTTGCTCATACGGTTTGATGTAGCTTTCACTTCATTAAAACTTCCCCTCTTCATTATTGCAGCATGCATGTGTATTAACTGAAAACTGCAAAAAAGCTGTCTTGATGGGATTGTATATATGCATTATCAAGATAGTTTGGGGGCATCTTGCTAATGCACAGCAACTTGGGGCACCTTAGAAAAACATTGCACTAACCACATTATTATTATTATTAAATTTATTAATCGCCCATCTGGCTGGTCACCCAGCCACTCTTTAAGTAAATACATTTATTTATGTATTTACTTACAGTTACATTACTTATATACTGCTTAATATAATAAAATCTCTTTACACTAAAATACATAAAGTACACAATCATATAAAAACTGATCAATAATTAAAAACATTACAGCAGAAACATAAACAGTAAAATAGAGCAGTGACATAGTCCATTACAAGCCAGGGAAAGCCTGTGTAAACAAATACATTTTCGAAAGGCATTTTAACCTTGGCACAGTTTCTGCCTCTCAAACTGTGTATGGGAAAGTGTTCCAGACCAGAGGGAGGCTGAGAAGGTGCACTTTCATGGTATTACAAGAAAACATTCTGTTGGTTGCAGAATGACCAGTAAGAACCCCTCTGAGAATCACAAGTGTTGACTGGGTGCATATAGAGGAAGGCATCTGCTAGGTCCTGAGTTATTTATGGCTTTGCATGCCAACAACAGAACCTTAAACATGGCTCAGTAGCTAATAGGCAGCCAGTGCAGTTCTTGTAAGACAGGCATAATATGGATATAGCTAGGTGTCCCGCTGAGCATTCTAGCTGCTTCCTTCTGCCCTAGCTGCGACTTCCAAACCAGGCACCGAGGCAGTTACACATCTTGACGCAATCAGTGGTTTAGTGGAGCTAGGGCTCGCCTTGGCACTTTTGATTAGCAGGATTGCTGACATCACCTGCCACCCCCCTCAGACTCTGCTGTTCCTTCTGAGCGTAGCTGCAATCCTCACATTTTCCCAGCAATTATATGTTGTTCTGAGCTATCCCTGTTGCAACGCATCGCAAAGAATTTTGGGGTGGCTTGGTCTTGAATGGGCAATTAAGATCCATTAGGTTCACAAAAGACCTGGTGAAGATGAAAACTGCTAGAACTCCTAAGTTGATATGGATCAACAGCTACCGGACCTTTTGGACTCTCCTTGGGGGTTATGGCTATGAGGAATGTCATGATGAGTGCCTGCACTTCAAAACTGACCATCATAGCACTGGATGCAATCATACATACAATCATATCAAGACTGATTGAAACAACAAAAACTAATTAAAAACACTCCAAAAAGATGGTGCTTCATCAATCCACACATGTCCCTCAATAATTTAGAGGTGTTGTGGAGACATGCAGTTGAATGGAAGGCTTGGGGCGAGGTTATCTGAAGGATCACCTCCTCCCATATGTGCCTGCCTGGACCCTAAGATCATGTTCAGATCATGTAACAAAAAATGCAGCAAATAGCACATGCTATAATTCTTGGAATTCATTTGTTGGAAATTCTCCTACTTAAATTGGAATCTGGGGAAGAGTGGAATCAGGGAAGACAAGCCTAGGGAACAATAAATGAAAAGAGCAGACTGGCGGTGATCTGTTAGGGCACAATCCTGTGCGTATCTAGACAGGAAAAAGTCCTAGAGTTCATTGGAGGCTGGGGACCCAGATTTTGGTGGGGCTGTGAATCCATTCTGGGTTTTAGTCAGAACCAGCCAGACCTCTAAAGGAGCTATCCAAGGTGCTGAACCCATTTTGGGAATAGGGTTCAGCACTTTGGATAGTGCCTTTAGAGTTCTGGATAGTTCTGATTAAAACCCAGAATGGATTTATAACCCCACCGAAATTGGATTTAGAACCCCAGCCTCCACTGCTAGAATTGTAGGACTTTTTTCTGTCAAAATCTGCATAGGAGTGCCCCTTAAGTCCCTAATGTCTTCATATGCTGAGTCAATGAAAATGAAACCCATAGTTGTTCCCAAACACACACTGCAGTTCAGGCCTTCTATTAATTTATCTTCACAACATTTACTAGCCAGTCATTTTTAATACTAGTCATTCTGTCCACATATTATTTATTTATTTCATTTCTATACCGCCCAATAGCCGAAGCTCTCTGGGCGGTTCACAAGAATTAAAACCAAACGGCACACAATAAAACAGTTTAAAATATATGTATAGAATATTAAAACCACAATATAACAATACAACCACAATAAAACCTAGCAGCAATGCAGGAATTTAAAATACAGATTTAAAACAGCAAAGCTAAAAGTCTAGAAAGCTAAAAAGCTAAAAGGCTCACATATAGCTGAGACTTATTTTTGGCATACTGGTAGTTTCCTTGTTTCTCTGTGTGAAGTAGCCAGCTCTCTTCTGGTTTACCAAAGCTTCCCTCTCAGATTGCCTGTAGATTTATTCTTACGTGCCATCAGTAACCAGGCAAATATCTGTTTATGGTTTGCTTGCTTGCTTGTGGACATATTGCTAAAATACATATACATACTCTCCCCTTTCTACAAGCATCTGTCTGTGGAGTGGAAAAATCTTGGTAATATTTTTGTTCAGATTTTTCAACATTCCCTATTCAGGATCCAATTGAATTAAAAAGGGTCTAGGGAAAAACAAACAAACATAAACACACACACACACACACACACACACACACCAAACAGTGTATGGTACTTAATTTGACAAGTTACTACTTTACTCTTGGTCAGCAGTAAAACAATCTAACTTTTTAAAAGGCTATCTTACATTTAAACATTTTTAAGTTTGAATTTCTTACTGTTGATGACTTTGTGCCCAGTTCATGCTACTTCCAGCTTTGTTTAGAATCAGATGCAGAGGAAGACATATGGTGCAGAAAAAAACACATTTTGGCAGGCACAATGCCTGTCATGCAGGGGTTAGGAAACCTGCATAAGCTAACCTGCTTTTATACAGTACTATTAAAGGTACAGAGTCCTGCCCTCCAGCTTTGCATCAGGTCTCCCAAACTTTGTTTCTGCCTTTATCTATGCCAGAGGTGTTGAACTTCTTTCAGCAAGAAGGCTAAATTCAATTTTTAATAAGTTCATGGGGGCCACATCCTGATGGTGGGTGGGACCGAAAGAAAAAGGGGGTGGAGCCAAAGGCTAAATGGGTGGGACTAAAATGACCACAAATATCAGCATATTTTCACTTAAAGCTTTTACTGCCAGCAACTAAGCCTTAGGAAAGGGCATTTCAACCTTTTAGAATGGAGGAAAAAAAATATCCAAAATCTGGGAAGCTACCCAACAAAGGGTAGTCAGGGAAAAGGGAGTGGAGCCAGGGGAAGGAGGCATGGCCATCTGGCAAACTTTGGAAGGGTGACATGGGATTCTAGGTGGACTGGATTTGCCCCCTGGGCATGAAGATCTACAGGCCTGCTCTATGCAGTCATGACAGTATTTCTTCTATTGTCCTTTTCTTTAAGTGCCTAGCAGCCACTTACGAATTACGGTGCACAAACATCTGTTTTCCAGTCCCTGGTCTGTGCACTGAAATGCACAATCAGCAATCGTAAGACGTTTCTGTTGCATTTTTAACTGCAGGTGGAGGATCAAGTGTTTGAATGCTCCCTCACTCTGGGGAATATTGCACCCTCCTCTGCAAGTTACTGGAAGGGGGCATTGTTGCAGTTAGGAAACTCATGGGGATTTTGACCACAGCTAGCCTTAGGATCTCTATAGCCTACAACGTGGTTTCCTGTGATTTCTTCCTTTTGCTCCTTCCCTTCCTTCCCCCTGCCCCTCTCTGACTTCCACCATTGCTGGGAGCACGTGTGTTTGCTCTCTCGCTCCTGCCTATGTAATGGAACACAAAATGGACTGAACAAACTCTTTTTCAAACTCTGTGCTGTACCTGCATTTTTCATGCAAGATTATTTGTGAGTAAAACCATTTTACCTTTTCTTCACCAAAGATGGCGGTGGGAGGGTCTCCTCTTTTATTGTTATAAGATAGCCTGCATGCATGTAGGACTGGTAAATGCTCATTCTGTTTAGCCGTTTTTGTTTTTCTCTGCTAATTGCCTTTCTATCATAAGGCATCATTACTAAATAATCCCATCACTCACAAGGAAAAAAAAAAGTCAAAAGCAAAATACAAATAAAAAATCTCCCTGTATGTACAGAACTAGGATGTCAGGTTTTTAGCATTTTGTTTTAAATGTGGAGGAGTATTCACACATATGATCCCCCCTCCTCCACAGTAAACTGAAAAGGTACAGTCCAACAGACACATCATCTTGTGAGGTTGCTGGCTGTGGAACGTGGCTCTAGCACCACCTTCCACACCTTTGAGATGTATCAGCTGCCAGTGCACCAACATCTATTGTCCTCTGTCAATGGTAGTTCTATTTGATGCACAATAGAATGACAGGCTTCTGCCTGCAGCTTACAGTTTCAAAGTATTTGAGATGTGGAAAAGACACTAACAGGAGTCTTGTGATGTCTTGCTGGTTCTCAGAGGGTTTTTTCCTCTGTCTTCACTGCCAAAAACAGCCAGGAGTTCAGTCCCCACCTGCTGTTCCATTCTCTTGAGGGCAAGCTGCTGTACGTTTTCCTCCTTTAGGTTTCCTTCGAGGTGTGGGGCATTGGGGAATGCCGATAATGATATTTTCTTACCCATAGATGTACGCTCTGAAAACTTATTCTTGGGGATCTGAGAGAGATGGACCGGCTCTTTTCACTGCCTTCTGTTGAGGATAGATATGGCAGGGAGTCAGACAGGACAAATGGCTCTGACTGAGCCCCAAACAGCCTTTAATGACCTGCCATATGGAGTGATTAAGAATGGGAAGTTCATCTCTTCCCCTTCCCCAATAGAAAATGTAATCCTGGGAAACAGGATCAACCACCCTGATGAGTTTCTGCCTGGGATCACGCCCTTACCTCCTGCATGGAGCTTATTCAGACATTGCTTGCCCATCCCATCCAACCACCATCTTGGATAGTAAGAGAAGCTGAATGCCCACAGTGGGGCAGGGATGCTTCCCCCTTTTAAGGAGCTCAGTGTTCTTTTGGAGTCCCAAGTGAGCGACAGTGAGCTGCAGTCCTATTTCCATGGTGGCAGGAATGCAACCCAGCCTACAGGGAGCCTAGAAACTCTTGTGAGATGGCACTGGGGTTGTACCATTATGTAAGGCAGATGTGGAGTGGGGGGAGGTTGAGAAAAGGACAACTGAGGATTTTGCTCCACTACTGGGAGAGACAAAGAGAAGCAGAAGAAGGGGAAGCCAGTATACTTATTAACTCCCCTGGCCTCCATTTCCAAGGCCTAGAAAATCCAGCAGGACCAAAGGGGGAGACTGAACTGAGGCAGGGTTTAAGCCTCCCTATCATGGCTGGGGTAGCCTGAGGGTACTCCAGTGTCTACACATTATTTTTTCTGGAGGAATTTTGACTCAAACTAGCCTTTAGGTTCCTTCACATGATACTCCTCCCAGTGGAAATCAGATAGTGTCCTCCATACACCCCCTGCTTTGCATTGCCTACTGAGTGGGTGTGCAGGGGTGGAAGCAGTAAAGACCCAGCCTAGAAGGATGCAGAGAAGCTTCTTTGACTCCTCATGCAGCTGAATGCAAAGGCATGTGAAGAATGGACCAATTGTTGGATGTCCAGTGGAGTCTGCACTCTTTAAGCCAGGGGTACAGAACCTCTGTGAGTTCCCCCATCTGGCCTGCCAGCTTCTCTTCCAGGACCCACCTCCTTTCCCATGCCTCTCCCAATAATTAGAGAAAGGCAGCCTTCCCTTAGCACTGAGCAGGGAAACCCTACTCTTATCTCTCTTCCATGACTGGAGATAAGAGCAGGGTTTCTCTGCTCATTCCCTTTCTCCATGCCTCTCTCTGCATGGAGAACAGAATACAATAATGCCAAGGGGCAGGGCCTTGTGGAGAAGGGGAGGGGCTTCAGGAAGGAGGAGGCTACCCTCTAATGTCATACAGCTCTGGGAGGGCGGTATCCTAGGTGGCAATCTGGTTCCTGCAGCCAGAACAGTTCCCTGCCCCTGCTTTAAGCAGAGAAAGGTAAATAGCTTGCCATGATACCATCTGGGGCATTCTGGCTGCCATGTCTGCTGTGACCCTTTTTGGATATCCATTTGGGACATCTGGGCATTCTTCTCTGGAAAGGGTCTGAAAAAAATGGACCCACAAAATACGGCACTTGGACCCACCTTTCTGGAGTTTGCCATTGACCCCAGGGGAGCTGCTTAGGGGCAAGTGATGTTTTGAATCAGCCCTTAGCAAAGACACCCCCAGTCTTTTTTTTTTCCCCCTGTGATGACACCAGATTTGCTTTTGTAATCACAGAAGGAAGCTGGGCAGCTCCTGCAGTCTGCACATACACCCTTCTCTGAATGCTGCTCAGATCCAGCAGGAAGCTGACAGTTTATGTGGCACATACTAAATGAAACTTTTCTCTTTCTTGGCTGGATTGGTTTTGTAAAGTAAATCTGCTGAGGCTCTGAAAGTGAGAGAGAGCAAGTGAGCAACCAAGACAAGGTGATTTTTCTCTTCCTTTTCCCTGTACCCCCTCAATCCAAATTGCTAAAAAAAGTAATAAAAAAAATCCACACACCAAATAGCTGTTCCATTAGGAAATCAACCTCCAGCCCTGCTTTGCCTAGAAGCTGTGCTGATGAAATATTAAGCACCACCCCAACTGGGGCAACGGGGATGGAGCTGATGTAATCAGATGAGTAGTTAAAGGTCTGACTTCCTTTGAGGACATCCATGATTGATCAGCCCTTGCAAAAAATAAATAACACAGCTCTTTAGATCTATGTAGTGACTTTAAATATTTAATAAATCCTGTAGGAATGCATGTGAACGATGAGTCCCCACCCGGCACTCTTGCCTCTCATTCTGGTGATCAGATTTATCACATGTTGCCTTTCAGAGTTTGGGGTTTTGGATCCAACTGACAGATGCACGCAATGTGATTTAACACATTGTCCCGTTATTATCCTGGAGAGGTGCGATAGGGAACTGGCTGGCTATCAGCCTTGTTCTAACTCTGAAAAAGGATGATTCTGGTAGTAGGGGACGTTGAAATTGATGGTGGAGCATCAATCATTTCTGCGCAGGCACTGAGGAAGCCAGCAGCAGTCAGGAAGACTTGTTCAGACCAGTTCAGCGAAGAAGACTAGTTCAGCGATCAGACAAATGGGTTGGTGGGTAGAAGAAGACTAGTTCTGCGATCAGAAGAAGACTAGTTTAGTCTAGTTCAGTCTTCAGATCGGAAGCTAGTTCAGAAGCTAGTTCAGTCTTCAGATCGGAAGCTGGTTCAGAAGCTAGTTGTCTCCAGATCAGAAGAAGACTAGTTCGCTAGAAGAATAGTTCAGCCATCAGACAAATGGGTTGGTGGGTAGGAATGGGTGAACTGGTCAGTTTCACATTTTCCTCCATTTGCTTTTTCTATACCCTCAAGTCCCCTCTCTCCCAGTTATGAAGAACTTTCCAAATATTGGTAAATTCTTATCAAAACTGAACAGCAGTGTAATTCTTACCCATCTGCACCAACCAAATTGAATAGGTATGGATGTTCCCAGCATGAAGGGGAAAAAGATGTACCTATTGCCATAGAGTCATTGAAGAAGAGCAGCCCATCAGAATAAAAGAGATGGCAACTCTAATTCAGCACTAACATGGTTGAACACACGATGATGCTAAGCACTCAAAGCTCTGGGGCTGGATTAGGGATCTCAGAGGAATCTATCCAGGGGGTAAAGTTTGCTGAGCTTTAGTCAACTCAACCCCTGGACTTTGGCTTATTTTCCTGTGAGCTGGCCCGACTAGATCTGCATCAAGTTGGCTCAGCTGGCAGATTTCTGTTTTTTTTTAATTGAGTAAAGCAATTTGTGTAAGATTTGGTTGTAATTTGTGCTAATTTCACACATTTTGGCTGCAATTTGTGCACATCCTGGCCAAAATTTGTGTAATTTGCACAAATTACAGCCAAAATTTATGTAATTTGAACAATTTATGGCTGTTATTTATGCAAATGACTTTTTGAAAAAAAACTGAAAAAATTATTGGATTTTGGGAGCAAACCCCTGGCTTCAGCACTCAGATGCATGTGTTGTTGGAGAGCTGTGGGAACCTGTAAGGCCCCCAAAGGGCCAGATTTCCCACAATAGCAATCCCTAGCCTGGATGGCTAAAACTGAAATCTGTCAGTTTCAGTTTCTCTCACATTTAGTTTTTTTAAAAAAATAATAAATCCAAAGTTCTTTCCATCCCATTTATTGTTGTGGTAAATTCTGATCAAAACTGAACTGAAACAACATTCTCACCCATCCTTATTTGTAACCCCCTTCATTCTGAGCTCATATAAAGTGGTCTGCATTTTTACCCAAGAGATCTACTTGGGCTAGAACCAGCAACCTTTGGGTCTGCATTCTGCCTCCCCTTGAGGTGAGTGGCTTAGATTGAAATGTTTTCAGGGGCATGATGCCCCCACGTTCCAGGGTGACACCACCCGCCCAAGCAGCCCGTTGGCTCCCCCTGACCTAAAAAAGGTCATTCAACATCGATCTTGCCCACTTGCCTGCTTGGTAGACATTCCTGGCAGTGCTGTGTGCTGAAAATTTCTCCCACATATTTGTCAACCATTCTAATTCAATATGATAGAAAATGAATGGCTCCCAGAAATAAATTCAATAGTGAAGAAAATTTCAGAGAAATTCTCATGGATTGGGTTTGGGTTTCTTGTGCTTACCTTATCTAGGAGAGGTGGTTGAGGACTGTACACAAGTGTCCTGTTTTTCATTGCACAATCATCTCTCTAGCAGCCTGTAGCCTCCTTGGCTTCCCACACTTCAATTAATTCCCAGGGGAAGACATCATGGGGTAATGCCTCCCACAGGATTGTTTTTTCCAGATCAGGAAGTGCAGGCAGCCTGGGAAGCTGCAGAGCAATGGGGAGATGTGTAAAAGAAATAGGACATGCACCCTTGGCCACCTTGTCGTGATTAGGTATGCTCAAAAACACCATAAAAATTATAAAACACCCTGAGTACAAGGCGGAACAATGGAAGCCTCTTTCATGGAGGAAGAAAGCCTTCAGGAAATTGGAAGACAGATGTTGGCACAGCACTGGCTCCACCTCTTCCCTGGAGCTGGATACAACATTGCCCCCCTCACACCTGCATTGCAGTGAATGCAAAATGGGGGGAAGTCTGCCAACTCCATTGATGCTGTTGCCGCTCATAGTGGCAGCACCCCCCCCACACACACAAACCCTTACAAAATGAAAGAAAGGAGCTCTACTGCAACTCCAGCCAAGAGTGAGCCCTGTCTGTGAGAAACACTTGAGAATTTCTCCTCCCCCTGGAGAAATTTGGTGAAATTGTCCCCACAATTCCTCTGCCACACATATAGTGGTGAATTTCAAGAGGCCGTTTGTGCACAGCTCCAATTCCTGGTCCATGTTCCCTAGCCTGCTAGGTTCCCTTCAAGGTCTGGCTCCAGGGTTTTGTGTCACCTGACTGGATTCCTGAAGTCTAAGATCACAACACCGTATGAATAGTTTGAGTACAAGTGGCCTAGAACAGCATGCACTGCTTGCGTAATAGGGAGGCTAAACTTAATGCTAGCTGTGTAATTCTGTGTCCTTTTCACATAATTTACCCTGAATAGAGAATTTGTGTCCGTTTCAATTCCTTGGCACAAAAGTTGGAGTTAATTTTATTCTTGGCAGGCGTGTACACAGCCTTTCCACACACAAAAAGAAAAGAAAAGAAAGAGCCAGAGGTATATTGTCTCCATTGGAACATTTCCTAAGTTTGTAATTGATTGGCACCAGGATTTAATAGGGCAGGATGGCTGGATTGTTGATCAATAGGGCCTGCTGCTCTCTAACACTCCTCGAAGGAAAGCAAGTACGCCTCTTTTCCATTAATTGTGCAGAGGGTCCATTTTATGACAGTGATTGAGTCAAATGGACCGGCGTGCCTCCATGTGGTCTGGTGGCATGCCCTGCCAAAGATTTTTTGAAATCTCATCATCAGAATAATATATTTCCCTACAGTCACATTTAGGTGTCTTTTAAAGTGTGCACATTTTTAGCTGCCGCATCTCACTTTCGAAAGTTGTCAAGATGTCAGCATTTAGAAAGCCCTGGCAAAGTTTTGAGATCCTAACTTTCCAAGTATGGCAGGCTGTAAGTTGCCAGCAAAACAGGTGTACTTGGCAGGCACTCCCCAGAATTGTGTAAAGATTCAGTGCTTACCTAGACATGTAGTACATTCTGTGTCTGGTCCAGCAATTTTTTTTAAAAAATATTAACCTTTTTTATTGTGATTTTAGCAAAGCAAAAACAAATCATGCAGGAAAAAAGAAGGCAGGGGGAGACAAGAAATTACATGCATAGAAACAACTATATCCCATTAAGTACAGCATTCTAGAAAAAAACAAACACGAGATTATGCATAAGCTTCAAGAGAATCAGACCAAATATCCATATATTTATCCATTCGCGAGTGGCACTTGTATACCACCCATTCAAATGTTGATAGTGTTGTTAGGTCCTCAATCCATTGCATTATAGGAGGTGAACATTTATCCTTCCACTGTTGCAATATCAGTCTTTCGTCTGTCAGGATGGCTCAGAAAATCCATTTGTGCCGACCATATGTTAACTTCCAAGAAACTGGTAAATAGTTTAGGTAAATAGTAAACTGGTAAATAGTTTGAATCATGTACATCATTCAATATTAAAGACTATTCCAGTACAAAGTTTATCCGTATTATGACCTCCCCCAAAGGCAGCGACTACTGGGCATTGCCAAAACCTATGAATAAGGGAAGCATTAGGTGTATTACATCTCCAACAATTATACAAATTAGACAAACTCTTATTAAAAAGGCATTGTGGAGTCCAATAAACCTGAAACAAGATTTTGTGCTGAAGAAAGCATAACCTAAGGACGATAGATATTTCAGATACAGCTGCTAAAAAAACAATTTATTGATTAGGCAAAATGGGGTGCTCCAATTCTCTATTCCATTCCTGTCTTATACTCTGAGCATTATATTTATTTACTGATAACAAGTATCTATATACAAGAATCATAGACTGCTATGACTGATCAGGTTAGGTGTCTGTCCCAGCAATGGGAGGAACCATAGCTCATAGCATGTGCTCTGAATGCAGAAGGGTTCAACATTCAACCCACACCATCTCCACTGAAAGGATCAGGTAGAGGGTGATGTGAAAGACCCAGTTCCTGAGATCCTAAAGACCTGCAGCAAATAGGTATCAACAGACCTCCACCTCTTCCACCAATATTTATTTATTTATTTATTTATTTATTTATTACATTTCTATCCCACCTTTCTTCCATCATGGAACTCATGTTGGCTACATGTGGTTCCCAGGTGGTCTCCCCTCCAAGCACTGACCAGACCCAAACCTGCTTAGCTTCAGAAAGGTGGCTGCCTCATGTGCCTTCAGACTATGCCCTGGGACCTTTTTTTTAAAAAAACCCATCTGCTTAGTGACCATTGGTTCACCACATCTGGTGGCAGAAAATCTCATAAATTAATTGCACACCATACAAAGGAACGTGTTTTCTTGTCTGTTCTAAACCTATACAAATCAAATTCTTTTTTGACCCCTGAATTCTGGAATTACAGAAGAGGGGGGGATGACCTTTTTCTCTATCTATTCTCTCCATAGGCTTTTCTACATGAGGCATTGATCTTGTGGTTGTCATTCCCTACTCAAAGTAATTTATGGGTTCTTTAGACAATGTCTTGACCCTCCAGTTTCACTTCTGTGTCTAATGAGCACTTTCAGCTAGAGCAAGGAAAGTTGTGAAAGTGAAAGAAATTGCTTTTTTCACTTATACATTTGCACTATTCCCCTATACCACAGTGCCACCTAGAGGTTATGTAGCAGAAAAGCAGGAAAGAAAACACCCTTTGTGTAGTGCTCAGATCTCAATTCTGTGATGAAACAAAAAATAGATACAGTGGATTAACAACCTTGTGTAGAAAAGCTCTATATTGTTCATCATTTTATGTGTCACCTTCCACTTAGTCATCTTCCTCCCTTCAATGGGTAAGTCCCAGAGCAGGGAAGACCCTTGACAGCTTTGATAATTTTTAGTTGTCCATTTCTTGCACTTTCTCTGTACAGGATTCCCCCCATCCCCCAAAGCTGCTGCATACATAGATGATGAAATCCACACAGCTGTCTCTTGCAGTTGGAAGGGTCCTGTTGCAGTTCCTCTTGTTATAATACAGAGTTATGAAGGCCATTGGATCTTCCAGCTGAGTTTTTTTTCTACTGTTCCAGAACAAAAGTTCAGTGTGATTCTGTCTCCCAGATGCCCCCAGATAGAATTTAAAAACTATCAGCCTTCACTGCTAGACAGATTGCTCCAGCTGCAACACCCCCTAGCTCAGCTTTCCCCAGATGTATTGGACTATAATTCCCATCATCCCCAGCCAGCAGGGACCATGACAAGGCATAGAGAGGGTGTTCCTAGCTGGAAGTGCAGCCTGTGTGGTTTTCCATCACAAAACTCTGAGCAGTTGTATCTCCCAGCTGCAAGCTTTCAGGAGGGCATTTAAAAAAAAAAATCAATCTTCCATTAAAAAGGAGAGAAGGAACCCCATTCCATGAAATAAGTGGCTGGCCATAGGGAGAGTTTAGTGGAGACTTGCTGAGGTGACTTGCTAGTTAGGTTGCAAAACAGCCAGTTTCAATTACCTTCAGGGCAGAAGAATCTAATGTTGCTAGCAAAAAATACATTTGCAAACTAATTAAAGCCATGCTTGCCTTTGAGGGTGCTTTAAAGAAACACACACATACACACACACCCCTGAATATTCCAGCACCTGATATAGCTTGCAGAAGAAGAAAAAGGGAGCAGGTGAGGTTGGCAGTGGTTGCAGCAACTTTTTGATGTGGTGGCAGAAAGGTTGTGTGTATGCGTGTGTTGAGTGTGTGTGTTGCTTTCTTGTCCATGCTGTTTAAAAAGCTTCTCCTGTGGAATGTTTTGTGGAAACAGAGCTGGCTGGATCCAGAGGAGAGTCTGCTAAAGATGGCAGCAGGTGCGAAAGGTAGCTGCCTTCTTCTCCTGGACACCTAAATTCCACACTTGTCCCGGCCGAAAGATAGTGGTGGTTATTTGGTGTTGCATCATGTGAACAGGGTCAGCAGAAGGTTGCTGAAGTTCTTGAGGTTACCCTCTGTCCACCTGGGTGCTCATGGGGCCTTAGCTTTCATAATGATGTAGGGGGAGCTGTGCTTGGTCAGACCAAAGGCCCATGGGATGCCCACCACAGCAGGACATGAAGGTAACAGCTCTATACCACTCAGCAACTGGTATTGCAAGGTGTACTTTCTCTGTTACTAGAGATAACATATAACTATTCTGACCAGAAGCCAGTTGATCCTCCATGAGGATAGATGGCCCAAATCATCTGAGTGGGAAATAACCACAGTGTTGCATTCATTCTGGACCAGTAAAATATGATATGCAGTCTAGTGTGGGGGGGGGGGTGAGGAAGAGGAAAAGGACTGGCTAGGGATGTACAGATTTTATAAAATCCTTTCCATCTGTGTTTCGCGGAATGTCAGGAGCTTTTCGTTCCATTGCCTGCCCATCGATGGAATTGGATTTGTTTTTGCTTCTGAATTTGCACAAATACACATTTGTGCATTTGTGCATGTGCAAAAATGCGCAACTCCCCCCAAAATGTGCATTTTCATGCTTTAGCTTATGGAGGAAATGCACATGAGGGGGGTTATTTTGCATATTTTTAATGAAATTTGCACAAAATTCAGGAAAGGTAGAAAGATGGTTCGTAAGTCTGGAATCCACCCAACAGGGGAAATGAACAGCCAGTCTGCTGCAGTCAGATTCATGAAAATCTGAACTTATTTGGTTCCATTGTCCTCTGACATCCCTAGGACTAGCCCCTATGTACCAATCTAGTCATGATGGCTATGGCTGGAGGACCAATAGGAGGTACAAGGCATTGGGGCAAGATGAACATCCTATCAGACACACTAATTGCTGATTGGCTGACACTTTTGTATAAAAAGAATACTTATGAATTAGCTTTTTTTGGTGGGGATAATGGAGGCTGGTGGCTTTGATGTCATGGGGTGGTGAATGTGCTCTGGGTTTCAGTCAGAACCACACAGAACTGTAAAGAAGCTATCCAAGGTGCCGCACCACTGACATCGGGGCCACCAGCCTATACTGGGTGGGGATGGCTTCCTAAGATGTTGTGCTCCCCATCCCCCAGTGCTATCCAAGCACAGAGCATTTACAATCTAAATTCAGTAGTGGTGAGAAAACAGAGGGACATGCAAAGGTAGTAAAAGAGTTTCTCCATTGGCCATGTTGGCTAGGAATGATGGGTGTTGTAGTCCACCCCATCTGGAGGACCCCAGGTTGGGGAAGGCTGCTCTAAACACTACTCCACATTGGTTCTCAATCTTACACTTTACAAGGAGTTGAGAGCAATGAGTCCTAGGAGTTTGAACTGAAGATGAGAAGGGGATGGAAGAAGCCAATGGAGAGAAGCGGATTAAGGTTTGTCCAAAACGGGGAGCATTCCAGCACCTGCCCAGAGTTTGCAGCAAGATGAAAAGGTGTTTTGAACTAAGGATTTGCAGACAGTTCAATGTTTCTTTGAAAAAGAACATCAGAAGAGGATAAATGTATTGCCCTATTCAGTGAAGATAGAAGTAGCAATGAGTTTAAAGCACAGGAAGAAGATCCAGGTTAAACAGCAGCAAAATGTTGCTTGCTTGCTCACATATGTGACTTTAGTGACCACCTTAAGAGAACTGCATGGGCCTGAGGCTGGCCGTGTGCCCTCTTTTACAGAGGACAGTCCTGTTTTTGAAGGGCTGCAAGAGGACTATCCTCTGTTTGAAGGCATCGTTAAGGATGTACGAAAGTCACTTACCTTTTCAACGAGGTGATTCGTGGTGGGGGGAGGCACTCCGCACCTCCCCCTGAAATCCTAATCCAGCCGGCTCCGCTCTGCAGACATTCTGCAGAGCCACCGGCCGGGGCCGCCTGCAGCCGGAAATCCGGCCACTGGGCAGCCTTCTGGAAAAAACAACAACCCATGTATGCAAATGGCAGCGGCTATGGCGGCCGCCATTTGGGTTCCCTTTTTTTCACTGTTTTAGCCTACGTAAATATTTACATAAGCTATTACGGCAAAAAAAAGGGGAATGCAAATAGCGCTCACTACGCTATTTGCGTTCCCCCTTTTTTTTGCTGTAATAGCTTACGTAAATATTTAAGTAGGCTAAAACAACAGAAAAAAGGTAACGCAAATGGCAGCTGCTGTAGCCGTCGCCATTTGCGTATGCGTTTTTTTTTTAAGCTTGCCGTGATAGGCTATGTAAGTATTTATGTAGCCTATCATGGCAAAGGCAGCTACGCAAATGGCGTGGTGGCCGCCATTTGTGTGGCTGCCTTTGCCGTGATAGGCTATGTAAATACTTACGTAGCCTATCATGGCAGCCTGGCGGATGCAAATGGCGGCCGCTACGGCAGCTGCCATTTGAGTCCGCAGTGGCTGGCCGAGATACCAGCTGCTGCTGCCGGAGCCGCCGCCGCTGGAACATCCGCCCCAGGTAAGCTTCGTCCCGGGGGGGGGAGTCCGTGGGGGGAGGGGGGTGGGAGGCTGTTTCGCCATGGTTTTCGGGGGGCCGAATGCCAGTGGATTCGGCCTCACTGAAATCCGTGGTGGAATTCTCCGCCATCCCTAGGCATCATCTATTTGAAGGGCTGCCCTGTTCAATTCCCATTTAAAGATAAAGAACCATAAGAACTTATGCACCTGAGCAGCAGACCAAACAGGAGGCAAACACGCAGGTCCCCTGGTGACAATCCTCCACGCTATGGGGAGATGTAAAGGTAAAGGTAAAGGTGTCCCGAGCCAGTCGTGTCCGACTCTAAGGGGTGGTGCTCATCTCCATTTCTAAGCCGAAGAGCCAGCGCTGTCTGAAGACGCTTCCGTGCTCATGTGGCCGGCATGACTGAACACCGAGGTGCACGGAACACTGTTACCTTTCCCGCCGAAGCGGTACCTATTTATTCACTTGCAATTTCTTGCTTTTTATAGGGATGTACGAAATGTACTTAACTTTCCGTGGATTATGTTTAGGGGGGGGAGGCGTTCCGTCCCTCCCCCTGGAATCCTCGACGGGGGGGAGGCGATCTGTTCCTCCCCCTGGAATCCTCAAATGGCCAGCTGTGCTCCGCTGCGGCTCCGCGGAGCAGCTGGCAGGCTCAGGCCAGAGCCGTCCGCAGCCGGATTTCCGGCCACGGAGGGCTCTGGGTAAAAAACAAAACAAAAACAAACCGCGTACGCAAATGGCGGCAGCTATGGCCGCCACCATTTGCATTCCTTATTTTTGGCCATCTTAGTCTACGTAAATATTTACGCAGACTATAATGGCAAAAATAAAGGGGAACGCAAATAGCACCTGCTACGCTATTTGCGTTCCCCTTTATTTTCGCTGTAATACTCTACGTAAATATTTACGTAGACTAAGACGGCCAAAAATAAGGAACGCAAATGGCGGCGGCCATAGCCGCCGCCATTTGCATACGCATTTTTTTTTTAACCCAGCCATGATAGGCTACGTAAATCTTTACGTAGCCTATCACATCTCTGTTTAAAAAAAAAAAATCCTCCAGACTACAAATGGCAGCGGCGGCAGCCGGTCGGAAGACCAACCGCTGCAGCTGCCGCTGCCGCCCGGAACATCTGTCCCAGGTAAGTCTCGTCCTGGGGGGGATCCGCAGGGGGGTGGCAGGCCGTTCTGACACAGATTTCGGGGGGCCGAATGCACTGGCATTCGGCCTCACCGAGATCCGTGGCGGAATTCTCTGACATCCCTACTTTTGAACTGCTAGGTTGGCAGGAGCTGGGACTGAAGACGGGAGCTCACTCCGTCACGTGGCACTCGGGTCTCGAACTGCTGTCCTGCTGACCTTCCGGTCTGCAGTTCAGCGTTTTAACCACTAAGCCACCGCGGTCCATGGTGAGATGTACCGTCCTTCTATTCAAATAGTAATCATTATTTCTAAATTTGCATCTATACATATAAGTCAGCATATGCTAATTTTATGCAAAACAGTGTCCTCTTTTGTCCTTTTTCAGGTGATGCAATTCCTCTTTTTTGCAATTCAGGAGTGGCCACCATCAGCAGCTGAGGACGAAAGCACCAACTTATCTTCGGCTTACACTTTAATGATTTCTTCATACAAAAAAGCCCACTCTAGCACCATGGTCAGGTGCACAAGGTGGCCTGTGGCTTCTTCCTCCCTTGGAAGATACACATGTTAGGTTGCAGTTGCATAAGAAACTGAAACAGCTGAAGCTTAGCTGTGTGAGGGCTTCTTAGGCCTTCTCTTCCTCCTGAGAACTGTCACAACATGGACACCCACATGATCTGGGTTTTATGCTATGGAAATAAGGAGCAGCATAGATGGGCTGAGAGAAACAGATGTTCTCCCTCAAGGGCAGTCAGCAAGCAGTATTCGCAAGCCTCAAGAGCAGATGGGTCTTGTCACCCCTTCTCATGCAGACATCCAGCAGAGACACTGATGAGCCACAGTGACCTTCTGTCAATGTGCTCAAACAACATGTTTGCTTGGGACAACAACCATGGCAGCTCTGAGAGGCACATTGGAATGCAAGCTGAAAATGCAAAGGAGATGGGCCTGGGTAGTAATGCGATGCAATAAGGAGTTGCATTAATTATTTCTGCTTAATGAAGTAAACAAAAGAAGCTGCAAATTCAAGATCCAGCCTATGTTGTGTCTCCCCTGTTCACAAATACTTATCTGTTTTTGAGTACACTTTCCATGTTCCTTTATGTGTTTCTGAGTACTTTTCCCATAGTCTTATGTGTACTTGAGCATATTGGTCCTTCCACACGGAGGACTGAGTTCAGTGAAACTGTATGAGGATATATACCAGACAACTCTGCCTTCTAGAGACAAAGTTGCCCCCTTCTTTTCCTCTCTCTGGTGTGCAGAAGCACCCCCAGAACTGGTGGAGTGGCCCCTACTCTGCTCAAATGAGTGAACAGTTCAGGAATAGGGGACATACCTTCTTCAAATATGACTCTATGGACTCTATCCATAGTTCCCTCTACTTTAACTTCTCTGTCAATCAGGATATATGTAACAGGGGAAGGCAACCTAGCGCTGTCCAGAGGGTTTGGACTACACCTCCCATCAGCCCTAGTCAACATGGCCAGTGATGGGGTTTATGGGAGATGTAGTCCAAAACGTCTGAAGGACACCAGGTTGTAGCACCATGGGATAGAAGTTCAAATTTCGGAGCACAGGATACTGCTTTATGTAGGGTCAGTCCAATGGCCCGTCCAGCTCACCACTGTCTACACTTTCTGGCAGCATTTCTCCAAAGTTTCAGAGAGAAGTCTTGCCTAGCCCTGCCCGGAGATGCCACAGATTGAACTTGGGACCTTTTGCAATCCCCCTGCCCACATCTGCTCTAACCACTAAGCTCCAGCCTTTCCCCAATTTAAAGCACACGCCTTGGTTTGTTAAACAGAGGCACCTGTGCATGCAAACCCAGCCAGAGATTACAACGGGGCGTCACGGAGGGAGCAACCTGGCAAGCGAGCGAAGCCTGAGCCCTGAGAGATGGCTCTCTGTCTGCCTGGGCTCCTCCACACAGGCCACTCCCAGTTCATTTTGTGGCTCCTTTTTAGTGCTTGTGCCACACGCTGGTGAACTGAGCTGTGGCTGAATGAGAGAGAGAGAAGGGAGTTGGATGCAACAATGAGGTGGGGAGGCAGCCATGGAGGCCTTTGAACATGAGAGGAATGCTTGTCAAACATTGTTTCCCGTTTGGGTTTTGCTATCAGCTGTTCGGGGGCCTTTGATACGGTTCTTTCTGTTCTCGCCGCCTTTGCCAAGATGCCACTCGCTAAGATGGGTGGAGGCTGCTTGTCTCTTTCACACTGTAGAGTGAGCAACATAGGGCTCCTTCCCCCGCTTTCCTCTTTTCTTTTCTTTTTTTAAGCATACTTTTTTTAAGCATCCTCTCTTGTGAGTCGTGACACATGAAGAAGAAAAACAAACTTTCATGTCACAGGGTCTGCTCCCTCCCTCCACTTTTTCTGTGGACCTTAAAAAAAAAGTGTCTCAAGCCCTTTCCATTCATCACACTGGTAAGGGAGGGTGTTTTCTATTTTTTTTTTTAAAGGCAAAAAATTGTGCACGTAAGTTAGCTCATGAAAGCATTACATGGAATGAAGCAAATTAAATAGCTGCCCGTGGAGAAGGAGGAGGTTGGAAAGAATGGACAGCAAAGACAACTGCAGATCAAATAGGCTGGATGGAGACAAAACTTTGCTAGGCCTCTCTATTCCCTGAGCTGTCTGGCATGGCAGTAAAATAATTATGCCCCTCCAGATGAAGACCTCTGCTTTCTTATGTTCATTTTTTTTAACAGTAAGGCTGCCAACCTTGGTTAGCTCCTGCAATATTTTATCTGCCAACTCTGCATCTCTTTCATTGGAGATTGGAGAAGACTCGGTTAATTAGAGGACAGCCCGGCACACAGATGGTCCCACTCTGTAGGGGATGACTGCAGACTATTTAAAAGCCTGAAGACTGAGGGCTGTCACTTCTGTTTTCTCTCCCTGTGTACCAATTTGGAAATGAATTCATCCTCTGTCAATGCTTCTTCCCCTGCTCGCTTCCCCAGCACAAAACACAGGACCAGGGTAGGTGCATGAACCAGATGCATCTGTTCCCAATTCTTCCACCTCTTACTATTGGCTACAGCACCAGGACTTGGCATCTTCCAAGGGCTGGGGGACTCCAAAGGGCCCATTGCTGCCTCTGCCACCAGCAGGACTCCTGCCCCGTGCAGGCTGCTCCTGTTGCCATCACAGCCATAGTGCAACAATGCCCCTCAGGGCCATCAGTCACTCAGCCCAGTCCTCCTCCCTGTAGACATGATTTACCTGGTGGTGGTGGCGGATGACAGCACTTACTGTGAGAGCTGCTGTGGTGCTTGGCTCTGTTCTGCAGTGGGCAGCTGCCATGTTAGACCCCCCAAGATTCAATGCTTGCTGCAGAGTGGTGCCAAGCACTGGTTGGGCTCTCATTCTAAAGTCCATTGCCAGTGGTGTAGTGGTAAATTTTGAAGGGCAGGAGCTTGTCATGACAGGCCCCATAGCTATGCCCCAAGGACAGTCCACAAATGCAGATCGCTGTGTTGATCCATCTCTCTTTTTTATGTTAGCGCAGTGCTGAAAATTTCTCCCACATTTTTTCCAACCATTCTCATTCCGTTTGATAGAAGAGAAATGGCTTCCGAAAAGAAATTCAGTGGTGAAGAAATTTCAGAGAAATTCTTTCTCATGGGTTGGGTCTGGGGTTCTTGGGCTTCCCTTACTTAGGAGGGGGCCAAGGAGTGAGCACAAGGGTCCTGTTTTTTATTGTATCTCTCTGCAGCCTCCTCAGCTTCCTACGCTTCAACTAACGCCCAGTTTGAGACACCAAGAGCATGAGGTAATTCCTCCCAGAGGGCTTTTTCAGATCAGGACATGTAGGCAGGCTGGGAGGCCACAAAAACAAATTGTAAAGCATCCTGAATGAGGCAGAACAGTGAGTGGATGCATATTTCATGGGGGGAGAAAACTTTCAGGAAATTGGAGGACAGATTTTGGCAGAGCACTAACTCCACCTCATCTCTGGAACTGGACACAACACTACCCCCGCCTGCATTGTGGTGGATGCAAACTGGGGGCTAGCCTGCCGAGACAGTTGATGCTGTTGCAGCACCCCCCCCCAAAAAAAAACACCCCTTACCAAAAAAGAAAGAAGCTGTGCTAGGAGCCCTGCCAATGGGAGCCCTACCTGGGAGAAAATGCTGAGAATTTCTCCTCCCCCTAGAGAACTTCAGTGAAATTGTCGCCTGTATTTCTCTGCCCACAAGTAAGCTGGAGAATTTCAAGAGGCCATTTGTACACAGCTCTGTATTATATATGCACGCATAGGATAGCTCACAACAATATATTGTTGTGAAGAAAATCTATCCCCCTTGCCCCCAGCTACTGTAAAGATTGCAGCTAGTTGATCAAAAATCCCAGCACTTTGACCCTGTGAGTCCTGTCTTGCCACCATCTGCCAAATAGGGATGGCGGAGAATTCCGCCACGGATTTCAGTGAGGCCGAATGCACTGGCATTCGGCCCCCCGAAACCCGTGGCGGAACGGCCTCCCCCCCCCCGCGGAATCCCCCCAGGATGAAAGCTTACCTGGGGCGGATGTTCCGGAGGCGGTGGCTCTGGTGGTGGCTCTGGCGGCGGCAGCGGCAGCTGGTCTTTTGGCCGGCTGCTGCGGACTCAAATGGCAGCCACCACGCCATTTGCGTAGCTGCCTTTGCCGTGATAGGCTACGTAAATACTTACGTAGCCTATCATGGCAAGCAAAAAAACCCAAAACAAAACAGCGTACGCAAATGGCGGCGGCTACGGCGGCCGCCATTTGCATTCTCTTTTTTTCACTGTTTTAGCCTACGTGAATATTTACGTAAAGCTATTACGGTGAAAAAAGGGGAACGCAAGTAGCGTAGTGGGTGCTATTTGCGTTCCTTTTTTCTCTCGCTATAATAGCTTACATAAATATTTACATAGGCTAAAACAGTGAAAAAAAGGGAACGCAAATGGCAGCCACCGTAGCCACCGCCATTTGCATACGCAGTTTTTTTTCCGGAATGCTGCCCAGCGGCCAGATGTCCAGGTGCGGGTGGTCCCGGCCGGTGGCTCTGCGGAATCTCTGTGGAGCAGAGCCAGCCGGATCAGGATTTCGGGGGGAGGTGCGGAGTGCCTCCCCCCCACCGCGAATCACCGTGTCAAAAAGGTAAGTGACTTTCGTACATCCCTACTGCCAAATATCTGTGGGGAGGCGGGGGTGAGGTGAGTGAATGGGGGTGTTAGCAGCAAGCAACTGCACTATGTGAGGGCACAGATGAGAGCAGGGGGTGTCATTAGAGCCCCCACACAGTCAGAGATCCGGATTGGCACTGGGCAGCAGCCCATCAGCAGCACTATACAAAGGGTCCATTGAAGTCTGGCATTGGGCTATGTTTGCGACCTTTGCCCCTCCTTTTCCTCTGGTCACACTCATTGTTTTAACATTTAGATAGTAAAATATATAATTGACATAGATTTCTAAATTTTTAGACAGGAAAACAAAAAGATTTTGCTTCAGTTTCTTAGAAAAGTGTCTTGTACATGAGTTGTGCTACATTAGTATTATTATTAATAATAGCAATAATCTATAATCATGTTCCAGATATCTGTTAAATCTGCAGGTCTGCATGCTTGTTTATCTCCTCTCCTGAACCACTTCACCAGCATGAGCAGCAGGAGAGGGATGGAAAGAAAGTAGACTGTGACTGGGTTCGCACAACACGCTAACCCAAACTCAGTGGTTGACTGTGGCTTGTCGTTGAAGCTGAACTGTGGGTTGTTGTTGAACTGTGGATTATCATGTTGTCTGAATGCAGCATGTTTTCCACAGGGTGGCTTCTGAACTATGCAGTGTGGCTTATTTTTCTCGAACAAGCTACCTTGATAGCCCATGGTTCCTTGTTGGGTTGTTCAGGGTGGTTAACAAGCCACACTGCATGGTTAACAAGCCACCCTGTGGAAAACACGCTACATTCAGAGAACATGATCACCCACAGTTCAACAACAACCCACTTTGAACCACTGAATGTGGATGAGTGTGTTGTGCAAAACCAGCCAATATCTATGGAGCCTGAGGACATTTCAGCAGAGGAGAAGGCACTAGCCTTCTAGAAAGAGCAGTAAAGAAAAGGCTCTCTCAGTGCAGTCCTTGTGACAGTAGATAAGAGGTGAAGAACCTCAGAGACAGGGACCGTATCCAGTCCTCTGAGGTTCCTCAGAAGGCCATGCCCCTTTCCCCTGGCTCTACCCCTTTTTCCCCCAACCACCTATTATTTAGCTTTTCCTGACTTTTGTGCAGTTTTTTTTCCCATTACAAAAGGCTGAAATGAATCTCCCTGTTCAGATGCAGCACACCTGTGAAAACTAGATGCTAGGGCCAAGCAGCAAAGGGCAGTGACCACTTCATGCCCTGCTTGTGAGCTGATCACGGGTGACTTAAAAAAAAACAAAAAAACCCCCGCGTACGCGAATGGCGGCCCCCATAGGGAGCCGCCATTCGCGTTCCGTATTTAGTCGCTGTAGTCTACGTAAATGTTTACGTAGACTATGGCGAAAATAAAATAGCGTTGCCCTTATTTTCGCCGTAGTCTACGTAAACATTTACGTAGACTACAGCGACCAAATAAGGAACGGGAATGGCGGCTCCCTATGGGGGCCGCCTTTATCCGTACACTCTTTTTTTTTTTTTTAAAGTCACCTGTGATAGGCTACGTGACGATTAACGTAGCCTATCACGGCTGACTTTGCAAATCTAGCCGTGATAGGCTACGTGAATCGTCACGTAGCCTATCAGGGGGCGTTTTTTTTTTTTCTTTCATTGCAATGGCGGCGGCGGCAGCCGGTCGAAAGACCGGCTGCCGCTCCCGCCTCGCTCGAACACCCGCCGAAACGCCGGCCGGACCAGCCACCGGGAGGGACATTCGGTGAAGGTAAGTCCCGTCCCGGGGGGGGGTGCAGGGGGGTGCGGAGGATTTCTCCCCGAAACTTGTTCGGGGGGCCGAACACGTTGGCGCTCGGCCCCCCGAAGTTTCGGGGAGAAATTCTCTGCCATCCCTATGTGGGAGAAGTTTTCAGCACAGCACTAGTTGAAATGTCTCTCCTAAGGCTTAGTTACTGAGCCTAAGACCTTTGAGGTATAATATGCTGACATTTTATTTTGGTTTTTGACCCTGCCTCCTTTACCTTTGGCCCTATCACTGGAATGTGGCCTCTGAGATTTTCTCTGAAATGCAATGCAGCCCTGAGGCTATATTCTGCTCCCCTGCAGTAGACTTGTTTGTTTGTTTGTTTGTTTATTTGCTTGATTGATACTTTTAAGCTGCCCAGTAACCCAAGTACCCTTGATGGTCTACAATACATTAAAAACACACTTTAAAATACATTAAAAACACACTTTAAACCATGGGTTCTCTTCATGGGTTGCTCGTGTTTAACAAACCATGGTTTCTTAGTGTGGCTGGGTTCAGGCAACATGATAACCAATGCTTCAGCAACAGCTCAGGGTTCAATGATAACCCACACTCAACTCATACTCAGCCCTTGAGGGGGGTTATCGTGTTGTCTGAACCCAGTCACTGCCTCCCAAGCTGCAGCTCCAGCCTTGCTTGTAACGGCTCCAGGCCCAGAAGCAGGGATGGGAGCAGGTAGAATAGCTCACCCTTGATGGAACAGCATCTCTCCCTTGAAGCAGTACCAGGCTACAGGTCTTCATTATTCTCAAGAGATGGTGAGCTTCTTGCTGGTGGCAAGTATAGCCCCATATTTATACCAAGGGATAACTGGTGGTGAAAGGTGGGTCAAGGCAAAACAAAAGGAAGACATTAGTATCAGGTGGGTAGTTTCCACAAACTACTATGGAGCCAGGGGCAAAAGGGCTGCTAACTAAGTCAGGTTCTTCCCTGGGAGACCATCACCAGCAGGACTGCTGTGGATTTTGACTTTAAAAAATAAATCCTGAGTGAAAGTACAATTCATGACTCACTGAATGATTATAGGTTCTGCTGGGCCAGGTGAAACAGGAAGGCAAAAATAAATCTCGAGTGCATTATTCTTGCTTCTCATGATTTGAAGGGCATCTTCAGATTTTTCAAGCACCTGTCCTTTCCTGCAAATAGATAAAATGGAATTGATTTGCAGCTTGTCAGTGTGGAAGGAGAAAGGGGCGTTATCAATGGGAATGTTCCTGCTGCCTCCCCACAGTTTGCCCCAAACACCAGGTTCCTCTTGTTTGGGAATGACAAAGTTGCATGTGAGTCTGCCCAGTCCCATTTTCTAAGAGCTTTCATAACACACACACACACCTGAAGCTTGGCTTCCAGTAGGGAGGTCAGAGAAATCTTCCATGGACCCCAATGAGGCCGGATTCTCCACTACACCAGACGCCATTTGCGTCCGCAGTTTGTCAGTCCAGCCAGCGATACAGCAATGGTGGCCGTATACTGGGGCTTCGGAGCCAGCCGGCGGCTCTGCAGATCGCTGCGGAGCAGAGCCGGCTGGAGAGGATTCCAGGGGGGAGGAACGGATCACCTCTCCCCCCTCCGGCAGACCCCCCATGGACGGCAAGGTAAGGGATTCATATATCCCTAGCTTCCAGGGGCCAAGGGCTCCGCCTTCCCTAGGAAAAGAGAAGAAAAGATTCAGCCATCTTGGCTTCTTCCTTCCCCCTCAGTCCCAAAGGTCATTAAGAGCCAAAGCTTGTCTTGGTGTGGGAAAAACTAATGTAGCACCATAGGGTGCTGGTTGCTTTTAATAAGCCAGAAGGAAACAGTGGAGAGACAGAAACTGGCAGGAGTAGCATCTGCTCTTCAGCAGTCTTTTGAGCACCTAGTATCTCAACCTGTGCCAGCCAAGAATATTAACACCCTGGCCTAAAGGCCTTGTAGATGACTCACTGAGTAGACATTCTGAAAATTAAAAAGGCAGTAGGTGAAGAGGTCCTAATTTTGTGTTGCCAAGTTGTTCCTAGCCAATATGCTCAGGCAGGGTTCCCCAAACTTTCTGGATCTGTGGGAACATTTGGGAATTTGAGAAACTGCTGAGGGCACGACCACAAAATGCCTAATCCGTGGGTCGCCGCTTCGGCATCTACCTGTCGCTTCCATGGATCTTGGGCTGTGTCTTATTCAGCAAAAATGTTTGTTTCATGTTTACTGGATACTACAAGGTCTCTTTAAGAAGGGATTGTCTAATTTGGTTAATTGTTGGTAGTGCAATATAGCCAATTCTTCTTTTAAACATATATTTTGGCAATGTCATAGAATCTTAGAATAGTAGGGTTGGAAGGGGCTTATAAAACCACTGAGTCCGACCCCCTGCTCAGTGTAGGAATCCAAGTCAGAGCATCCCTGATAGATGACTGTCCAGCTTCATCTGGAATGCCTCTAGTGGGGGAGAGTAATTGGTTCCGTATTGCTCTAATGGTTAGGTGTGTACGAAACCCTGCTTACCTGGCTCCGCTGGGGTCTGCAGGTGGGGGTTGGTGTTCCATTCCGCTCCCCGGAATCCTCAACGAGGGGGGAGGCAATCCATTCCTCCCCCCCAGAATCCTGCCCACCCGGCTCCACTCCGCAGCCGGTCTGCAGAGCCGCCGGCTGGGCCAACCTGCAGCGGGGCCTCCAGCCACTGCTGGGCTGCTGTGGACGCAAATGGCGTCCTGCGTAGGGGACGCCATTTGCGTCCCTATGCCGGCCCTTGATAGGCTACGTATATATTTACGTAGCCTATCATGGCTAAAACGGAAATGCAAATGGCGGAGGGGATGCCATTTGCGTTCCTGCTTTAGCCGTGATAGGCTCCGTAAATATATACATAGCCTATCACGGACTGGCGTAGGAACGCAAATGGCCGCTACGATGGCCGCCATTTGCGGCCACAGCAGCCTGGCAGCAGCCAGAACCACCGCCGTCGCTGCCACCGCCGCTTCATCCACCGCCAGAGCCACCGCCGGAGCCACCGGTGCCAGCGTTGCAGCCAGGTAGGCTCCGTTTTGCGGGGCTTTCACGGGGTGGTGGGGTGGGTTGCTCTGTTCTGCCACGGATTCTGGGGGGCTGAGTTCACTGGAATTTGGCCTCCCTGGGATCTGTGGCAAAATTCTCTAACAACCCTACTAATGATCAGGAAGTTTTTTCTGATGTTCAGCTGGAATCTGGCTTCCTGTAACTTGTGCCCATTATTCTGTGTCCTACGTTCTGGGATGATCGAGAAGAGATGCTGGCCTTCCTCTCTGTGACAACCTTCCAAGTACTTGAAGAGTGCTATCATCTCTCCCTTCAGTCTTCTCTTCTCAAAGCTAAACATGCCCAGTTCTTTCAGTCTCCTCATAGGGCTTTGTTTCCAGTCTCCTGATCATCCTTGTTGCCCTCATCTGAACCATCTCTGCTTTGTCTGCATCCTTCTTAAAGTGTGGCACCCAGAACTGGACACAGTACTCCAGATGAGGCCTAACCAGTGCTGAGTAGAGGGGAACTAGTACTTCACGTGATTTGGAAGCGATGCTTCTCTTAATGCAGCCCAAAATAGCATTTGCCATTTTTGCAGCCACATCACATTGTTGGCTCATATTCAGCTTGTGATCGACAACAATTCCAAGACCCTTCTCGCTCGTAGTGTGGTTGAGCCACGTATCCCCCATCTTGTAACTGTGCATTTGGTTTCTTTTTCCTAGGTGAAGAACTTGGCATTTATTCCTGTTAAATTTCATTCTGTTGTTTTCAGCCCTGTGCTCCAGCCTATCAAGTTCACTTTGAATTTTGTTTCTGTCTTCCAGGGTATTAGCTATCCCGCCCAATTTTGTGTCATCTGCAAATCTGATAAGCATTCCCTGCACCTCCTCCTCCAAGCCATTAATAAAAATGTTGAAGAGCACTGGGCCCGGGACTGAGCCCTACTCAGCCCCCTCGTTACCTTTCCCCAGTTTGAGACAATCCCACTGATAAGCACTCTTTGAATCCAATTCCGTAGCCAATGTCCGGTAGTTGTTCTTTTTGGGAGGAGGTTATTATACATTTTTGTATAGATTTAGTATTTGTATTTTGTATGTGGAGTTTGTACTGGAACAGTCTTTAATATTCATTGATGTACACACTCTTTTAAATTATTTATCTACTTCATGGAAATTAACAAATGGTCAGCATAAATGGATTCTCTGTGCCCTTTTGAAAACTGTAAGACTGATATTACAACATTGGATTGATAAACACTCACCTCCCATAATGTAATGGATTGAGGACCTTACAACGCTTTCAATATTTGAACAGGGGGCATATAGACGCCACCTTCAAATGGATACTTTTTTAGATATTTGGTCCAGTTTTGTTCAAGCCTATGTAGATTTGCTAGAAAGGTGTATGCATTTCATATGTATTCAATGCTATGGATATACCCAAAGACATGTACGTATATTAAAAAAAGGGGATTTAAAAAAAAAAGTTTTGTGGGTTGCCATGTGCACCGGGTTGGGGACCTGTGTGATAGTGACTGTCAGTAGGAACCAAAACATTATACAAGTAGTTCTAGGAAACACCAAACAAGATACAGCAATTTAGAGCTACAGCCACTAGGGATGGGTGGATTCCCTACCTGCCAGCCCGTGGGGAATCCGCCTGCAGGGGGGAGGTGATATGTTCCTCCCCTCAGAATCCTTCTTGGCTGACTCCACTCTGTGGTGATTCCGTGGAGCTGCCGGTCAGCTCCGAAGTGCCAGCGATATGGCTGCCATGTCATATCACTGGCTGAGGGGTATTGATTGACTGCGGATGCAAATGGCGTCCCGGACACCATTTGCGGCTGTAAAGGTCTTAGTTTAAGGTAAATGCAGCTGTAAATGGCTGTATTTAGCTTAAACTAAGACCTTTATGGCCGCAAATGGCATAGAATCATAGAATCATAGAATAGTAGGGTTGGAAGGGGCCTACAAGGCCATCGAGTCCAACCCCCTGCTCAAGGCAGGAATCCAAGTCAGAGCATCCCTGACAAATGGCTGTCCAGCCTCATCTTGAAGGCCTTTAGTGTGGGAGAGCCCACCACCTCCCCAGGTAATTGGTTCCATTGTCGTATTGCTCTGACACTCAGGAAGTTTTTCCTGATGTTCAGCCAGAATCTGGCTTCCTGTAACTTGAGCCCATGATTCCGTGTCCTGCACTCTGGGATGATCAAGAAGAGATCCTGGCCTTCTTCTCTGTGACAACCTTTCAAGTACTTGAAGAGTGCTATCATATCTCCCCTCAGTCTTCTCTTCTCAAGGCTAAACATGCCCAGTTCTTTCAGTCTCTCTTCAGAGGGCTTTGTTTCCAGTCCCCTGATCATCTTTGTTGCCCTCCTCTGAACCCTCTCCAGTTTGTCTGCATCCTTCTTCAAGTGTGGTGCCCAGAACTGGACACAGTACTCCAGATGAGGCCTAACCAGTGCTGAGTAGAGGGGAACTAGTACTTCCCGGGATTTGGAAGCGATGCTTCTATGAATGCAGCCCAAAATAGCATTTGCCTTTTTTGCAGCCACATCACATTGTTGGCTCATATTCAGCTTGTGATCGACAACAATTCCAAGATCCTTCTCGCTCGTAGTGTGGTTGAGCCACGTATCCCCCATCTTGTAACTGTGCATTTGGTTTCTTTTTCCTAGGTGCAGAACTTGGCATTTATTCCTGTTAAATTTCATTCTGTTGTTTTCAGCCCTGTGCTCCAGCCTATCAAGTTCACTTTGAATTTTGTTTCTGTCTTCCAGGGTATTAGCTATCCCGCCCAATTTTGTGTCATCTGCAAATCTGATAAGCATTCCCTGCACCTCCTCCTCCAAGCCATTAATAAAAATGTTGAAGAGCACTGGGCCCGGGACTGAGCCCTACTCAGCCCCCTCGTTACCTTTCCCCAGTTTGAGACAATCCCACTGATAAGCACTCTTTGAATCCAATTCCGTAGCCAATGTCCGGTAGTTGTTCTTTTTGGGAGGAGGTTATTATACATTTTTGTATAGATTTAGTATTTGTATTTTGTATGTGGAGTTTGTACTGGAACAGTCTTTAATATTCATTGATGTACACACTCTTTTAAATTATTTATCTACTTCATGGAAATTAACAAATGGTCAGCATAAATGGATTCTCTGTGCCCTTTTGAAAACTGTAAGACTGATATTACAACATTGGATTGATAAACACTCACCTCCCATAATGTAATGGATTGAGGACCTTACAACGCTTTCAATATTTGAACAGGGGGCATATAGACGCCACCTTCAAATGGATACTTTTTTAGATATTTGGTCCAGTTTTGTTCAAGCCTATGTAGATTTGCTAGAAAGGTGTATGCATTTCATATGTATTCAATGCTATGGATATACCCAAAGACATGTACGTATATTAAAAAAAGGGGATTTAAAAAAAAAAGTTTTGTGGGTTGCCATGTGCACCGGGTTGGGGACCTGTGTGATAGTGACTGTCAGTAGGAACCAAAACATTATACAAGTAGTTCTAGGAAACACCAAACAAGATACAGCAATTTAGAGCTACAGCCACTAGGGATGGGTGGATTCCCTACCTGCCAGCCCGTGGGGAATCCGCCTGCAGGGGGGAGGTGATATGTTCCTCCCCTCAGAATCCTTCTTGGCTGACTCCACTCTGTGGTGATTCCGTGGAGCTGCCGGTCAGCTCCGAAGTGCCAGCGATATGGCTGCCATGTCATATCACTGGCTGAGGGGTATTGATTGACTGCGGATGCAAATGGCGTCCCGGACACCATTTGCGGCTGTAAAGGTCTTAGTTTAAGGTAAATGCAGCTGTAAATGGCTGTATTTAGCTTAAACTAAGACCTTTATGGCCGCAAATGGCATAGAATCATAGAATCATAGAATAGTAGGGTTGGAAGGGGCCTACAAGGCCATCGAGTCCAACCCCCTGCTCAAGGCAGGAATCCAAGTCAGAGCATCCCTGACAAATGGCTGTCCAGCCTCATCTTGAAGGCCTTTAGTGTGGGAGAGCCCACCACCTCCCCAGGTAATTGGTTCCATTGTCGTATTGCTCTGACACTCAGGAAGTTTTTCCTGATGTTCAGCCAGAATCTGGCTTCCTGTAACTTGAGCCCATGATTCCGTGTCCTGCACTCTGGGATGATCAAGAAGAGATCCTGGCCTTCTTCTCTGTGACAACCTTTCAAGTACTTGAAGAGTGCTATCATATCTCCCCTCAGTCTTCTCTTCTCAAGGCTAAACATGCCCAGTTCTTTCAGTCTCTCTTCAGAGGGCTTTGTTTCCAGTCCCCTGATCATCTTTGTTGCCCTCCTCTGAACCCTCTCCAGTTTGTCTGCATCCTTCTTCAAGTGTGGTGCCCAGAACTGGACACAGTACTCCAGATGAGGCCTAACCAGTGCTGAGTAGAGGGGAACTAGTACTTCCCGGGATTTGGAAGCGATGCTTCTATGAATGCAGCCCAAAATAGCATTTGCCTTTTTTGCAGCCACATCACATTGTTGGCTCATATTCAGCTTGTGATCGACAACAATTCCAAGATCCTTCTCGCTCGTAGTGTGGTTGAGCCACGTATCCCCCATCTTGTAACTGTGCATTTGGTTTCTTTTTCCTAGGTGCAGAACTTGGCATTTGTCCCTATTAAATGCCATTCTGTTGTTTTCTGCCCAGCGCTCCAGTCTATCCAGATCACTTTGAATTTTGTTTCTGTCTTCTAAAGTATTAGCTATCCCTCCCAATTTTGTGTCATCGGCAAATTTGATCAGCATTCCCTGCACCTCCTCCTCCAAGTCATTAATAAAAAGGTTGAAGAGCACTGGGCCCAGGACTGAGCCCTGCGGTACCCCACTTGTTACCTCTCCCCAGTTTGAGAAGGTCCCATTGATAAGCACTCTTTGAGTCCGATTCTGTAGCCAACTGTGGATCCACCACATCTGGACGCCATTTGTATCCCTGTTTTACGTGATAGGCTATGCAAATATTTGCGTGGCCTATCGCATGAATGAAAAGCAGGGATGCAAATGGCATTCAGGATGCCATTTGTGGCCGTAAAGTTCTTAGTTTAAGCTTAGTTTTAGCCACCTTGAGCTACTTGGAGGAAAGGGGGAGATATAAACCTAACAAACAACAAATAATTATAAATAGATGTAATTAAGAGTTGCACAGTATTAAGTAGGGTTGCTTTATTGCACATTCCATTCTCCTGTTGACATCAATTATAAAGTTTGCAGCAGTAAATGTTACAGCTGGGATCAGGGTTTGGTCAAGTTCACTGTGGGGGAGAATTTGCATAGGCCTGTTTCAGATCATGTTAGAACTTAGAACTATTGAGCAAAGCAGTGTTGCAGAATGGTCTGTGAAGCCCAGCAGAATCACAAGTACATATGTGCTAGAGTGGTGTATCTCCTTCCTGCTTTTTCTGAGATCAATTCCCAGCCCATCCAGCATTTCCATTGTGGGGACTTAGAAGAGATAATTCTATCTTGCATACTAATGTAATCTTCTCATTCCAAAGAAACTAGTCTGACAGATACTTTTAAGAAGAGATGTGGGTTTTGAAAAGCTCTTGATGGCACTGCCTGTAATTAGAATGTAATTGGTGTAATTGAGAGCCCAAGGCCCTTTTGTTAGGGCTCATCTGCATATTTTTAACATTTTATCAAATCTTTGTTTGTTGTGGTTCCTCCTATCCCTCCCCATGTCCCTGTGTGTACATCTTCTAGCAACTGTTGCTGCTAGCTAGTGATAAATTCAAGTTAATCACTGCTGTCTTTGTGGTTTGCTCTATACCTTGTAAGAAAGGGCACCAGGGAGGCCAGAGGTTCAGTGGTGTTGGGAAGAACAGATACTGAAAAGGACAGATTGAACAAATGTGTATCAAATCAGAGTTTCCTTTTCTGCTGAACTATCCATTATAATCACAGCTGGAGCATTAACCCCTTTTTTTCTGTAGTAACAAACAGCTTCCAAAACTGGATCCAGATATTTTTAGAATGCCATCTCTATTCCCCAAATAGTTTTCAGACTTTGAAGGATTCTAGAATGCTGGTCCCTTTTTCTGTTGGCCACTTCTCATTCTGTAGCCTCCACCCCCAACTGGTTGCTTGACTATTCCCCCTATGGCAGGGGTCTCCAACCTTTTTGGACCATGGGCAAATTTGGGAATTTAAAGGGAAAAAAAAAACTGCTTGTGGGCACCACCACAGAATGGCTCCCATAAAGATGTGGCTAATTACATAGTGGCTGCTGGCTGGCTATTCAAAAGTGAGGTAAAGAGGTAGATGTGTATGTGTGTATGTGTGTGTGAAAGAGAAAGAAAGAGAGAGAGAGAGAGAGAGAGCAACACAGAGAGAGAGGCTAGGGGAGAAAGTAGCAAGGCAAAGGGGTAGGAAGGGAAAAAAACAAGGCTGGGAGGAGGGAGAAACAGCAAAGCTAGAGGATGGGAGGGAGAGGGAAACAGGAAGGCAAAGGGGCAGAGAAAGAGGAAGGCTAGAGGTTAAGAGAGGGAGAAACAGTGAGCCAAAGAGGTGGTGGTGGGATAGAAATAGTGAGGCTAGAAAGGAAGGGAAAGAAGAATGCCCTAACATTTTCCAAGATTTTTATTTTTATTTATTTTTAAATGGAGAAGGGAATGATGAACCCTTGAAGGCTCCTGCAGATGCCATGGTACCCATGGGTGCCACACTGGCCCCCCCTGCCCTATGTTATCCATGGAACCTTCAAAGAGCAGAAATTGGAATAGCCACACTAGGGGTCAAATCTTAAATATGCAGCATACTGTTGACCCTCTATAAGAACAGAAGAACATCAGAAGAGCCCCGCTGGATCAGACCAAGGGTCCATCTAGTCCAGCGTTCTGTTCACACAGTGGCCAACCAGCTGTTGACCAGGAACCCACAAGCAGGGCATGAGCGCAACAGCATCCTCCCACCCATGTTCCCCAGCAGCTGTTATACATAGGCTCACTGCCTCTGGTACTGCTGGAGGTAGCTAGCCATCAGGACTAGAAGCCAACCCCCTTTTAAAGTCATCCAAATTGGTGGCTTTCTCTTTGTTTTTTTACTCACAAGTAAGTGTGTGGGCCCTGACCTGGACTGGGGATCACCACACACAGCTGGGAAAAGGTTAGACTCCTTGCTCCCAGCATTTGTTTTCCAAAATTTGCCCCGCCCCATGTAGGGGCTTAAAAAAAAGAAAAGAAAAGTCTCCTCATGCATTTTAATTTGTGAAGCACTGTGAAATTTGGGATCAAATGCAGTATGCAACAAAGCGTACTGTGGCCCCTTAAAGACTAACAGATTTATTTTGGCATAGGCTTTTATGGAATGTCTACAAAAGCCTCTGCCAAAATAAATCTGTTAGTCTTTAAGCTGCCACGAGACTTTTTGTTGTTTTTGCTGCAACAGACTAACACAGCTACCCTGCTAGGGGTATACAAATATTTAAAAATAAATAAGCATTGCATTATATAAAACATAAGATAGATGATTACTGATTTACAGCAGGGATAAAAATGTATATCGTATATACTAATAACCATCTCAGTACCTATACAGAGTTTGCTGTTAGTGAGTTTGCAAATGATGCTCATCCTTTTGTAGCCAAAATGACACCACCCATGCACAAAAGGGAGTTATCAGCAGGCTTGTGGAAAGCCTGGGGTTTACAAAAGTACCAAAACATCTCACACCACTTTAGGAACTCTCCACCCTTTCCTCACTAAGGCAAGGGACTCAAAACAGCCCAGTGAGGACTGAGCTTGCTCACTGGGCATGGGATGTTGACTTGATGCTTGGGGGGCAGGAGAATGGAAAACCAGGAGTGGAATGGGATGAATTATCTTGAACACCATTACTCCATACCGTAACATTTTGTTGCAGGTTCTACTTGTTATGTTCCAGTGCCATCTTTTAATAATAAAATGTGAGCAGACAGTAGGGATGTACAAAAGTCCCTTACCTGAACCCAAAGCTTGATTTACGGTGGGGGGGAGGCGCCCCGTCCCTCCCCCCCGAAATTCTGGCCGGGGGGAGGTGCCCCGTCCTTCCGGCCGTGAATCCTCCTGTCTTGCCTGGACGCAAATGGCGGTGGCCGTAGCCACTGCCGTTTGCATCCCTGCAGTCAGCCGTGATAGGCTATGTAAATGTTTACATAGCCTATCATGGCTGAGTGAAAAAACAAAACAAAAAACCGCGCGTACGCAAATGGCGGCGCCCATGGGTGCTGCCATTTGCGTTCCTTATTTTGGCACGTGTAGTCTACGTAAACATTTACATAGACTACGGCGAAAATAAGGGGAACGCTACTTGAGTTCCCCTTATTTTCACCGTAGTCTACGTAAATGTTTAGGTAGACTACACGTGCCAAAATAAGGAACGCAAATGGCGTTTTTTTTAAAAAAAAGACGTGATAGGCTACGTAAATCTTTACGTAGTCTATCACGTTTTGTTTTTTTTTAACTTGGAAATGGCAGTGGTGGCAGCCGGTCGGAAGACTGGCCGCCGCCGCCGCCGAACCGCTGCCAGAGCCGCCGCTGCCAGGGACATTCGCACAAGGTAAGTCCCGTCCTGGGGGGTGGCGGGGGGGTGGCAAACCATTTCTGCACCAATTTCGGGGGGCCAAATGCGCTGGCATTCAGCCTCCTCGAGATTCGTGGAGAAATTCTCTGACATCCCTAGCAGACAGTAAATCAGGATCTACTGGTTGATCTCAGAGTGATCTGCAGTAGACTCACAAGAGAATCTGACTACTTGCAATGGATCAACAAAAGCAACAACAAAAAGACAGTTAATTTTTCATAATCAAGTTGCTGAAACAAAGAAAGCTTGATGGTGGTAGTTGTGGAGGAGGAGTGGAAACCTGGACTGGATTTGTGCATGATGAAAGGAAGGACTGAGATCATTTTTGGACCCAAAAATCATTCTTGGTCAGAGCACGGGCTCAAAGACACCTTAGTCCTTAATTCTAAGTGTAGAGATGTCCCCCTGTGCTGCCATTTCACATGCAGCTCTGGTTGGTGGATCTCGAGGTATTAGTAAAAAGACAAGTGGATCCACCAAGCCTGAAATCTGCTCACCCTGATCTAAG
The DNA here is from genome assembly GCF_057233095.1 of Heloderma suspectum. Classification (NCBI taxonomy): domain Eukaryota; kingdom Metazoa; phylum Chordata; class Lepidosauria; order Squamata; family Helodermatidae; genus Heloderma; species Heloderma suspectum. The sequence goes on from NC_139463.1 coordinate 13,325,155, forward strand.
GGAGTAAATGGAGTCAAGCTCTTTTTCAAATGTATCCTGCTGTAGTTTACAATCTTGCAAGTTACCATATTTGGTCAATTGGCCACACAGGCAAAACTTCAAGTCTTTTGGAGCCATTCTCAAAAGTCACCCTACCCCATCCTGGTGCCCTCCAGATGTGTTGGATCACAAATCCCATCATCCCCAGCCAGCTTGTTGGTCTTTGATGGGAGTTGTAGTCTAATGAATCTGGAGGGCACCAGGTTGGGGAAAGCTGTGGGGGGCAGATTAGAGACATCATTAGGTTTGTGTTTGATCTCTTCAGTAAGATTCTTGATCAGCCACATGAAATTATCCAGGTGGGGGAAAATGCCTAATAATTTCTTTCTTTTAAATCTGTCAGATTTGAGGAAAATATTATTTTTACTTCCTTTCTGAATAATAGCTTTTGATACATAATAATATATTATGAAAAGTTTGATGGCCAATATTACATTTATCCCAAAGATATAATCAGTGTTTGGCGTCTCAGCTGATTTAGTCAATTAAGTTTTTAACCTCCTGTCTTCAGTTGCATCTATTGGGTATTTTAAATGCAGCAATTTTAATGAAAGCTCATCTACCTGTTCATTTAGACATTCATTTTGTCCTGCTTAGTTCTTTTGTGTACATTAATATAAGCTGGAATTTCTCTTCCCCCTGCCCCCATTATTTTTTTCACATGGAAATGAAGGGCAATGCGAAGGCTGAAATGACCAGCTTTAAGTGGGTGGCATTTCTGAGTAAACCAATGTTTTGATTTTTCAAAAGAGGAGTGACGTCTGTATTGAGGACTCTGATTCTGAAAGTGTCTCCATCCTATCCTGAATTCCAGACGGCAATTACCTGCTGGAGCAAATGATGGTATTTAGGCCTCCTAACCCTGGCTTGGAGTGGCAATCAAACAGTTGGGTAAATGGAGCTCTTTTTCCTCCAGCTAATTGCAGGATCACAAAATAGACGCTGCTGTAAATTCGCATCAACATATGTGGCTGACATTCAGGCCCCAAAGCAGGCACTATGCGATGCAGTGCCCTTTTCCCTCTACTTGTTAGCTCTGCAGCAGTCTGGTGATTCAGCCCACCTTTGATCCTTCAGGCTTTTTGGCCTTGGGTTGCTCCTCCTGGTTTCATGACTCACTCTGGAAACACAGGTTACAGTGGAGGTCAAGGGTGCTTGCCATCAGCTGCAGCCATCGCTTGGAGATGCCAGTCCAGTGACCATCATGAATGCCTCCATAACATCGAAGCTAGAAAACTGTGATGGAATTTATGTGAAGGGCTGTCTATTGGAAGTGGAGAGGGTGCAAAGCTCTATAACCCACTTTCTGATGACCTGTGTGGCTTCACAGTATACTGTCCCTGCTCTCTCTTCTTATGGTTCTTTATCTTTAAAGTGGACTTGTTCTTGGTAGGGATGTCAGAGAATTTCGCCACGAATCTTGGGGAGGCCGAATGCCAGTGCATTCGGCCCCCCGAAATCGGTGGCAAAACGATCTGCCCCCCCGCCTCCCCCGGGATGGGACTTACCTTGGGTGAATCTCCCTGGCGGTGGCGGCTCCGGCGGCGGTTCGGCAGCGGCTGCGGCAGCCGGTCTTCCGACCGCCTGCCGCCACCACCATTTCCAAGTTTTTTTAAAAAAAATACCGTGATAGGCTACGTAAATGTTTACGTAGCCTATCACGGCTGAGTTTAAAAACAAAACAAAACACGCGTACGCAAATGGCGGCGCCGATGGGCACTGCCATTTGTGTATGTGCAGTTGTTGTTTTTTTTTAACTCAGCCATGATAGGCTACGTAAACATTTATGTAGCCTATCACGGCTGACTGCAGGGATGCAAACGGCGGCGGCTACGGCCGCCACCATTTGCAGACCCGGCCAGCAGGATTCGCGGAGGGAGGGATGGGGCGCCTCCCCTTGGCCAGAATTTTGGGGGGGAGGGATGGGGTGCCTCCCCCTGGCCAGAATTTCAGGGGGGAGGGATGGGACGCCTCCCCCCCATCAGAATTTCGGGGGGAGGGACGGAGCGCCTCCCCTCCACCGCGAATCAAATTTGTCAAAGGTAATGGACTTCCGTACATCCCTAGGACTCTTGGCTGCCCTGCAAATAAAGACTTGTTCTCAATGAAGTAGGACAGATGGCCACCCTACTGGCTTGCTGCTTTGGACATTATGACTGTAGGCTTCCTTTTCTTTCTCACCCGCCAATCCTTAACTTTGGATTCAAATCTGATCTACTTCTATTCCACTAAAATGCACAACCAGGAGAAGGGGGAGGGGGAGAAGAAGCTGAGGATTTCTAGTACCATAAAATATTGGTAAGAGTAAAGAAGATACAGATAAATATGTAAGTGCTATGCTGTGGTTTGGAGATAATTCAAGATCTTTTCCCTCACTCCACAATCTTCAGTCTACCTTGCTCATAGGTTGCTTTGTTTCATACAGATTATGCATGATTCCTTGCATTTGTTTTGACTGTAGCATGCAGTTGTCAGGGTTCCTTTTATGACCTGAACCCCCTGAGCAACCCTTTAAGGATCTCTTGCCTTAAGAGTCCAACCTTCCATCTTTTAAACTCCACCTTCCTAGTAGTGTCGGGTTTAGGGTGGAGACATGGGATGACACTCTAGACACAGGTTTAACCACAACAGTTTACTGGTACGTTTAAAGCTTGCAAATCACAACTAAAGGTATTTACGCAATACAGCTGAGTGATACAAAAGACAATAAAAGAAAATTTACAAAACACAAGTTCCTTTACCCTAGCTGCCCTTAGGCTCCTATAAGCTGCTCTTCCTGCTCTGGTCTTCTGACTCTGCTCTCACTTCAGGCTCTGGCTGTCTCTGCTCTTACTGGCTCTCTTTATATACCCTCCTCTCTCAAAACTGAAAGTACTTCCTCAAACCTGAAGAAATGAAACTTAAGTGGAGAAATGAAACTGACACTTAATCAGTGAAATCAACTACTCCTCTCAGGGTTATCCCCTCTCAACAGAAAGCTTCAGGCCTCTAAGCCTGACCTTTTTCGCTTTGCCTCTGTAGGCCTTAAACCTCCACAATAGTGCTATTGCCTGGACACACACACACACACACACACATTTAGATAGTGATTTTTACCTGTGCAAAACGTTTGGTAGGTTCCTGTAGCTGGTCTCCCCTGCTGAAAACCGAAGAACAAGCCTGCTCAAACCAAAAAGTCAAGGATTGGTGGATGAGGAAACTGTTTCACTAAGGGCACAATCCTGTGCCCATTTAGACAGAAAAAAAGTCCTACAGCTCCCAGCATTCCCCAGCCAGCATTGCTGGCTGGGGAATGCTGGGAGTTGTAGGACTTTTTTTTCCTGTCCAAACATGCATAGGATTGCAGCTTAATTTTTGGAGAAGCCATGCACTGAAGCAGGCTAGGCACCTATCTACCAATTAGGCTTACATGTGCCAAAGCTCTCTCTATCCCCCCTCTTTCCCTTGCAGGTTGTTGTTGTTGTTGTTGTTGTTAGACAGGACTGGAGAGTTTACCTGTCTTTACAACTGTGTTACTTGGACCATGCAGTAGGTGCTTAGAGCCAAGGGTGGACAAAGTCCTTGGGTTGTCAAACAGGAAGGCCAAAGCGCATCAGGTGAGGCAGACTGAAGTCAGGTAGTTTGAAGTCAGGATGTCTGAGCAAAATTAGCAGAACTGGGAGCTTTGGTCCTTAGGTGTCACCACTCTGGGATCATAGACTCAGGGGATTATGGGCTATTGTATCACGGTCTCAGCTGGAAGTGTCTGCAGGGCCCTCCTCTGACCAGTGGCCCTGGTGGCACAGTGTTTGACTCAAAGGGCTCCCAGTTCGACTCTCACAGCTTCTGACACCACCCCACCAAAACAATGTAGGCTTGATTATTTAGAGCAGGGGTGGACAGACTGTAGGTTTGCAGAATCTTTTTTTTTTTTTTGTACTAGAACCAGAGCCAGAGGCAAAATGCCAGCTAGGGTGGATGGGCATAAACTAAAAATTAAGGAACAGGTTGCCTCTGAGCACATGCCCAGCCTGAGAATTTGTGATCAGTACCAGATCCACGCTCAGAAGTCCTTTCACACACAAATCCACTGTTTCCCCCCATTCTTTTTCAGCAACCTAATTTGGGGGGTGGGGTGGGGAGCTTTTTTGAGTGTCAGAAGCCCTTGCTGATCTACTGCAAATCACTCAGAAATCTACGATAGATCTTGAACTACCTTCTGCCCACCTCTGTTTTAAAGCAGCCGTTTATCTTTTCCCCCTGCCTCAGATTACCTCGTCTGAGATGGGTTTTGTTGCTGTATTAAATTTGGTTGCTGATTCTTCTTTCCTGTCACTTCAGCTGCTTTTCTTTTCTACCGCTGTAGGCTGAATGGAACTGACAATATTCAGGAGCAGAAACATCAGTGCCCATTGCTTGCCTCCTCCTGCACAGAAAATCCTACGATTGTCAATCCAGCAAGTGTGATACTTGTCAATACTAGTGTTTCTCCCTTTCTTCCCAGCTGCCAGTGGTAACATAAAAGCAGCATGCAAGGAGCCCAGAGAAAACAGCATTTTCCACTTCCGATAATAAAATACTTGGAAACGGAGAACCCTGGATGTTTTAATGTTGAGTTTGTTGCAGTTATTGTTAAAAATAGTTGGCTGCGTCAGTCTGTTTTAAGCGGAGGAATCGACAGTAGCTACAGGAACAGTGTGTGCGTGTGTGAGAGAGAGAGAGGTGGGGGGAGAGAGAGGGAGAGAGCGTGCACATGAAACACCTAAGCTCTGAAAATACAGTAGATGTACATCTTTTTTTCTTTCTTTTTTTAAGTAAGGGGGGGATAAGTACATTATTTGCTACACTGGGATCTTCAGGGGGTCAGGAAGTAGAGAGCTAGTTTGAAAGCATTTAAATACTTTGCCTTTAAACGAAAAAAAAAAGTTTCTCTCACAATGAACATTCAGCCAAGAGAAAGACTTTAAAGTGACATTTTTTTTCTGTTTCTTTTTGCTTGGAGAGGAAAAGGGAGGCAGGGGAGCTCTCATCAAAAATAGAAACTAATAATGTGGTATTGAACCATTCCTTTGACAGCTAATCCTTCAAACATGATTCTGCTTGGAGAAGAGATTTTGAAAAAAAGAAAAAGAAAGGGAAAAAAGGGGGGGAAAGGAAAAGTGGGGGATCCATGTGTTTCATCTCACTTGAGATGAGAGAAAACATGCTCCAATTGTATTTTTTCCCCTCTCTTTAAAGTACATGGTCTTTCAACCCTGATGATCATCTAGATGGATGGATAGATAGATGATAGATAGATAGATAGATAGATAGATAGATAGATAGATAAAAGCAGATTGATAGAGGAAGACCCCTCTCCTTTTTCCCCAGGTACCTTAATGGAATTGCATGTTGCAAGGATCACAAGGCTTCTGCCAAACAAAAAACAACCCTGTGCTGAGTCACCCCGCTCTCCATAACAGCTGCCTTAAGAGCCATTTTTTCTTGGTAGAAAGGCAGGGCAGAAGTCAAATCAGTCAATAACATATAATACAATTTAACCCCGTGAACTCCTGAAATAATGCTGCTGTTGCTTTCCCTGCCCCCTCCCCATGTCTTTGGTTGTTGCTAGTGGGGGTGGGAAGAGGGAAATATGCAACACGATGATGTCACAACGCGGGGAAGTATGCTCCAATATCTTGAGGAAGGGGGGGGGGAGTTTGTCACGGGGAACTTGCTTTCTGCAACATCCTCACATGTGAAGCATCGCCTGGAGTTCCTTTCTTGAGTGTATGGCAAGAGTGCTGCAATGTTGGGAAGGGGTTATGGATTGCTCCAGTGCATAGGAATCTGCCTTATACCACGTCAGGCAATTTGTCCATCTAGCCCAGAATTATCTGCACTGATTGGTAGCAGCTCTCCATATGGGGGGATTTTCCCATCCCCTTCCACCTGATCCTCATGGGAGGCACCAGGGATCACATCTGGGATGTGTGCATGGTCTGTGCTCTTCTACTGAGCTATGGTCCCTGCCCATAAGCAGTTGGAGGACAGAAAGCTGATTGTGGCATACTTCGATGGTTGGTCTGGGTTTAGAACTATGGAACATTCTCTCGACCCAAGAACCATGGTGGGCATAGATGGGAAAGGATGAGGAAAGGGGCTGTACATGACATTTCCTTAGTTGTGTGCTGTGGTGCAGCTAGGTAATTTTGGACTCTTGATGTAATGGTATTATGGAGCCCTCCTCTTTATATGGTAGTGTGCTGTTACTTTCCCTGCTCCCTCCCCATGTCTTTGGTTGTTGCTAGTGGAGGCGGGAAGAGGCAAATATGCAAGACGATGAGGTCACGATGTGGAGAAGTATGCTCCAATGTCTTGAGGAAGGGCGGGGGAGGATTTGTCATGGGGAATTTGCTTTCTGCAACAACCTCACATGTGAAGCATCACCTGGATTTCCTTTCTTGAGTGTACGACAAGAGGGCTGCAATGTTGGGAAGGGGTTTAATATACTGCTCCAGCACATTGGGGAATGCAAGGGCAGGAGCATAGGAATCTGCCTCCAACTTCAACAAGTAGTAAGCCAGCCCTGCTAGGCCTTGGGGCCTTCCTGCTCATTCTTCTGAATGGCTCCCTGGACTGTGCCCCAAAGTCCTTCTCTGATGGCACCACTGTTTGTGTGTGTATCAGCTCAGAGGTTGGATGGGCTCAAAAAAAGATGCAGCAGCAACATCCTTGTAGATAGGGAAGTTGGAGGAATCTGTTTGAGGGGTGGAGCTCAATGAGTTTTTGTTGACTTGCCCCCGCGGTCTTTGGTCCATTTCCCACTAAAAGGCCTGATTCGATCGAGTCAGGACAGTTAGGGGATTTTTGGTGTTCTTTCATTTGTGCAAATCATGCAACGTCTGGCCACAATTTACTCAAATTATGCAAATTGGGGCAAATTTCAACTGCAATTTGTGTAAATCTTTATTTGCACAAATTGCAGCCCAACATGAATAAAATCTGCAAAAGGTTCCCAGAGTTTGGGGAAAACCCATGGCTTGGATCGCAAATGCAAGCCAACAAGTCAGACAGGCAGCGGAAGTCCATCAAGCCCCCAAAGGGATGAATTTCCAAGAAACAGGCATCCCAATCTGTAGAGTCCTGTCTTTTTATTTCCCTAAAGGTAAGAAATAAATAACCTGAAAACCATGCAAGCAAAACATTAGAGTTAGCATAATTTGCTTGATAAGAACACCGGTGTTGTGTGTGTGTGTGTGTGTGTGTATAAGCATGTGTGCAATTTTAACTGAAGATCATGAATCCACCCTCTTGTTTGTGCTCTCTGCAGGAGACCGGCTTGCGCAGCCATGCTCTGGACCAATCTGACAAAACATAAAATACAAATGCAGCTCTTCCCTAAGATTCTCCTCCACCCCATCCCTCAAGCAGCTGGCAGCCCCGTCCGCCCACTCCATCTTCTAGGGCCTGCCACCTTTCTTTTTAATGACCCTCTTCCACAGAGCAAATGAGGCAGATCCGCAGATCCCTCCCTCTCTCCTGCAAACAAATTAGCGCTCCATTAGCTTAATGAGGACTCTCCCAGCCTCCCTCGACAGGATGTTCGACACTCTGCAAGCAGTTGGAGTGGGCTGGGCAGTGGTGGAGACAGATTTTGATGGGGGTAGCGGATCGCTGCCCAAGCTGCTGTGACTTGTCCAGGGAAGCATGTGCATCTACAGGTTTTGTGGTGAATCATAGAATCATAGAACTGTAGAGTTGGAAGGGGCCTACAAGACTATCCAGTCCAACTCCCTGCTCAAATGCAGGAATCCAATACAAAGCTTCCCTGACAGATGGCTGTCCAGCTTCATCTTGAATACCTCCAGTGTGGGAGAGCCCACCACCTCCCTAGGGAATTGCTTCCATTGCCGTATTGCTCTAACCGTCAGAAAGTTTTTCCTGATGTTCAGCCGGAATCTGGCTTCCTGTAGCTTGAGCTCATTACTCCGTGTCCTGCATTCTGGGATGATCGAGAAGAGATCCTGGCTTTCCTCTCTGTGACCACCTTTCAAGTACTTGAAGAGTGCGATCATATCTCCCCTTAGTCTTCTCTAGGCTAATGCCCAGTTCTTTTAGTCTCTCCTCATAGGGCTTTGTTTCCAGTCCCCTAATAATCTTCATTGCCCTCCTCTGAACCCTCTCCAGTTTGTCTGCATCCTTCTTCAAGTGTGGTGCCCAGAACTGGACACAGTACTCCAGATGAGGCCTAACCAGTGCTGAGTAGAGGGGAACTAGTACTTAATGTGGTTTGGAAGCTATGCTTCTATTAATGCAGCCCAAAATAGCATTTGCCATTTTTGCAGCCATATCACATTGTTGGCTCATATTCAGCTTGTGATCTCCAACCATTCCAAGATCCTTCTCGCTTGTAGTATTGTTGAGCCAAGTATCGCCCATCTTGTAACTGTGCATTTGGTTTCTTTTTCCTAGGTGCAGAACTTGTCATTTATCCCTGTTAAATTTTGTTCTCTTGTTTTCTGCCCAGCATTCCAGCCTATCAAGATCACTTTGAATTTTGTTTCTGTCTTCCTGGATGACGTCCTTTTCTTTTTCTGGGATTGCAACTGGCAGGATGGGTCATCAGTAGGGATGGACAAATCTGTCAATTTTGGTTTCTCATGTTTTCCAGTCTTAAGTGCAGATTGTCTCGAACTTTGAGAATTTCTCCAGCCTTAAGTTTGGTTTGTCCAGAACTGTGAGATTTTTTCTTTACATTTGCATGAAAATTCCTAAGTGTTTTTCTGCACATTTCTCCTAACATGTGCCTTTTTGTCTGCATTTTTGCCCAATATACTTATTTTTCCAAGCAGTTTTCCTAATTTCATGCATATTTGAACATTATTTTCTCCTAAACATTTTTTGTATGCTTTTTTATTGAATTTCATTGCAACGTTAGGAGAAGTATGAATTTAGAAGGATAACTGAGTTTCAGTTTGCATAGCGGTTTGAAAGTGCAAAATTTAATAATTTCACATTAAAATCTGAACTAATTTCTCCCCCATCCCTTGTCTTGAAACATTTTCCCTTAAGTCTTCCAGCGGATCTCACAGTTGCTTTGCAAGGCCTCATGGTCATTCTCCACTCTTGCTTCAGAGCCGGGTTTGGGCTTCAGAGCCTTGAAATCAGCTGTTTATTTCCCTAAGTCCCAGAGGGTGGCTACAAAGGATATAAAACACCACAGGCTTTGTGGCTGGAGGTGGAAACTTCCCACCCCACTGCACCCATTCCTGGGAGACAAAGAAACTCTGGAAGTTAAGAGTTCTCTGCTTTATGCTGAATGAAGTGATGGCGTGAAGTGGCAGCGTTCTGATAAACAGCAGTTCAGATTGTAGGTGGGTAGAACTTATGTTTTACACTGTTTTCCCATGCAAACTCCACAACCCAAACTGTCCCCACATGTAGTACATTTGCACATCTGAGAGAGCAGGACTCGGTGCATTCTTCCCCTGATGTGCTAGTTTACCAAATGCAGGAATATTGTTGTTGTTGTTGCTGCTGCTGCTGCTGCTGCAAGGGCGAGCATTCAAAACATGACTAACTCTCCCACCAGCTGTTTGAAATAAGTGGCACATCCAGAATTCTACCATCTCATTTGGCATAACGTCTTAAATAGCCACATTTTAATTTCCCTCAGTGCCGCACAGTGATGATACATTGGGTGCATTGGAGAAAATTAATATGGCAGGTGAACCCAACTGCTCAGTGCTTCTCAGAGCTCTAGGATGGATTTTTTTTTTCTAATGGGAGGGGGCTCCGGACAGGTGACAGAGCTGATCCTTGCTCGGGCATTGGAACCTTCCCAGTGGCCTATAGATCTCAGCTGCTGATGGTAGCCCTAGGAGGAGCAGAGGTATGGGCTCTTCCCACGTGGCCCAGGGCTTCTCATGTGATCCTGACGGTGTGGGAAAGAGACCCCAGGCCTGCTGAGGACCCTGGCCTGCCACGTCCTAGCAGGGGAGGGGCACTGACAAGGGTCCCCAACTCTTCTTCCCCACAGTAATGTGTTCATTCACCCAGCTCTCACCCAGAAGGACTGAGAAAGAAAACACTGGTAGAAAAAGAAAGAAAAAGAAAAGAAAAGACAGGCAGTAGCAGCCATTGTTGCTTGCTCATTGGCTCTGTGCCTGGCCAGCAAGCTGGAGGTTGTAATGATGATGAAGAGCAGCAGTAACAACACTTGTTGATAATGGCAATGAGTAGGTCAATGGGTAGGCTCAATGGGGGTCCATTGAGTGTGTGTTGCCCAACAGAACCTCAGAACATGGAGCCAGCACTAGCCTTGCAGGGAATTCCCCACTTGGGTTCTTTTCAGCCCAGCCCTGTGGTCAGACATATACAGTCAGGGCCAGAAATATTGGAACAAGGATAACTGTTTTGGCAGTTGGCCTCTGTACACCACCACATTGAAGTTGAAAGAAAACACACCCAGATGGGAGCGAAGTCAGGACTTTCAGCTGTAATTCAAGGGGCTTGACAAAAGTGGGGCACTAACCATTCAGGAAGGACAGCCAGTGGCATCCACACACACCCATCGTTGGTGGCTCATAAGTAATGGAACGAATGGCTGACAAGCAGCTGCATGGCCAGGTGTGGCCTGTTTCCTGGGTGCCCCATGACCAAGCAAGCAGATTAAAGGCCTGGAAGTGGTTCTGAGTGTTACATTTGCATTTGGTAGCTGTTCACTGGAACTCCCAACATGAGGCCCAAAGAGGTGTCCATGCGAGTGAAGGAGGCCATCATTAGGCTGAGGAAACAAAATAAACCCATGAGAGAGATCGCAAAAACAGTAGGAGTGGCCAATACAACAGTTTGGAACATCCTGAAAAAGAAGGAATTAACTGGCAAGCTCAGCAACAGCAAAAGGCCTGGAAGACCACGGAAGACAACTAAAGTGGATGACCGCAGAATTCTGCTCATGGTGAAGAGGAACCCTTTCACAACAACTAGCCAGGTCAAGAACGCTCTTGCGGAGGTAGGCATGTCATTGTCAACATCTACAGTCAAGAGACGGCTTTATGAATGTAAATACAGAGGCTTCACAACAAGGTGCAAACCACTGGTAACACTCAAGAACTGAAAAGCCAGATTAGCCTTTGCCAGCAAACACCTAAAAAAGCTTGCCCAGTTCTGGAATAAAATTCTTTGGACTGTTGAGACCAAGTTTAACTTGTACCACAATGATGGGAAGAAAAAAGTATGGAGAAGGAAAGGAACAGCTCATAGAATCATAGAATCATAGAATAGTAGGGTTGAAAGGGGCCTACAAGGCCATCGAGTCCAACCCCCTGCTCAAGGCAGGAATCCAAGTCAGAGCATCCCTGACAGATGGCTGTCCAGCCTCGTCTTGAATGCCTCCAGTGTGGGAGAGCCCACCACCTCCCTAGGTCATTGGTTCCATTGTCGTATTGCTCTAACAGTCAGGATGTTTTTCCTGATGTTCAGCCAGAATCTGGCTTCCTGTAACTTGAGCCCATGATTCCGTGTCCTGCACTCTGGGATGATCAAGAAGAGATCCTGGCCTTCTCCTCTGTGACAACCTTTCAAGTACTTGAAGAGTGCTATCATATCTCCCCTCAGTCTTCTCTTCTCAAGGCTAAACATGCCCAGTTCTTTCAGTCTCTCTTCAAAGGGCTTTGTTTCCAGTCCTCTGATCATCTTTGTTGCCCTCCTCTAAACCCTCTCCAGTTTGTCTGCATCCTTCTTCAAGTGTGGTGCCCAGAACTGGACACAGTACTCCAGATGAGGCCTAACCAGTGCTGAGTAGAGGGGAACGAGTACTTCCCGGGATTTGGAAGCGATGCTTCTATGAATGCAGCCCAAAATAGCATTTGCCTTTTTTGCAGCCACATCACATTGTTGGCTCATATTCAGCTTGTGATCGACAACAATTCCAAGATCTTTCTCGCTTGTGGCTTTCTTTACGTAGGCTAAAACGGCGAATCAAAAGGGGACGCAAATAACGCCTGCTACGCTATTTGCATTCCCCTTTATTTTCGCCGTCGTAGTCTACGTAAATATTTACGTAGATTCAGACGGCGAAAAAGAAGGGATGCAAATGGTGGCGACCGTAGCCGCCGCCATTTGCGTACGCGGGTTTGTTTTTGTTTTTTAAACCCACCCAGCCATGATAAGCTACGTAAATCTTTACGTAGCCTATCACGTCTTTTTTTTTTTTTTTTTTTTACCAAGACTGGAAATGGCGGCAGTGGCAGCCGGTTGGAAAACCAGCCGCCACTGGAGCCACCGCCGGAGCCGCCACCGCCCGGAAGTTCCGCCCCAGGTAAGTCTCGTCCCGGGAGGATCCGCGGGGGGGGGGTGGGGAGTGGCAGGCCATTCCAACACAGATTTCGGGGGGCTGAACGCACTGGCATTTGGCCTCACTGAGATCCGTGGCGGAATTCTCTGCTATCCCTACGAGGGAGGAAATTCAGCATTTGGTCATTTCCATGGGTTCCAGTCTTCAGACACTCATTCTTCAGGCAAAGGATTTTCATCCAGGTATTAAAGGTGATCCTTAAGTTTGAAATGATGTTACTTTGTCCCATTACTTATGAGCCACCAACAATGGGTGTGTGTGTATGCCACTGGCTGTACTTCCTGAATGGGTAGTGCCCCACTTTTGTCAAACCCCTTGAATTACAGCTGAAAGTCCTGAATTCACTCCCATCTGGGTGTGTTTCCTTTCAACTTCAATGTGGTGGTGTACAGAGGCCAGCTGCCAAAACAGTTATCCTTGTTCCGATATTTCTGGCCCTGACTGTAGCCTCATTGGGTCATCTTGGCTCCTACTCCTGGTACTCTATGCCTCCCCCAAGGAGATTAATGTACAACCCATGGCGTTGGCTGATTTTATTTGCATGATGACCCTGAGACTCAGAGCTACCCAAGCCCATCTGCTGAAATCCATGGCTGGGCCAATGTCAGGGTTGGATTGGAGCCCATAGAGCCCCAAAGCATTTCTGATTCTGAGGAAGAGATAGAAACTGTGGAAAGGAACCCATGCGCTGTTCAGAGGCACTGCCAGAGGGAGACCCCCTCCCTGATCACATTCCTGAGAGTGGTAGCAACCCTGGCAGGCAGCGGGAGGGACAACTGGAGCTTTGGGATGCTAGGCACTGGTGCAGGGACAAGCGGGAGATGGAGGGCACCGAGAGGAGGCGCTCAGCCCACTTGGCGCAACATCAACAGCTGTGCCCCGATGCCCCTCGGGAAAGTGACCTCCGATGCCCCTCGGGAAAGTGACCCCCGATGCCCCTTCGAAAAAGTAAGTGACTTTCGTACATCCCTAATTTCATGATTTGGTTACAGTGAGTTGAGTTTAGAAAATTCAAGAGGTGTTGCTTGCTCATGGTGAGGTGGGGTGGCTGGGTCTGTGTGGGTGGGTGGGGGGAGCAGGGAAGAGTGGGGAATTCCCTGCAAGTTAACAAATGTTTGGGTGTGCAAAGTGTACCAATGCCTCTTGCAGCAGCATCTGTTCACTGAAAATCCTTTGCCGTGTCTCCGCATCCCAGTGATGAGCTGATTTCCCTGGGGATGGTGCCAAGATTAGAAGTGGTAAACCAGGGCTGGTACACTGGGTGTCTATGGATGACAGCAATCTGCAGCCTGCCTAGGAGAGAGACAAGTTATTAATTTCCTGCAGTTGGATCTAACTAAGTGATTCAAATGGATTTTCTTTTTTTAAATAAATCTGTTTTCCTCCCCAGATGGGAGACAGAGAGGCTGGGTTCCCCATTGTGCACCTCCAGAGGGATGATTTTCAGACAACCCTGGTTTAGTTGCATCTATTCAGATTTAGTTGCATCTGTTGTGGGTGTCTGGTTTGGGCTCAAGACTTGGAGATTTCTCACTGGCTCAGCCCCCTGGATGCCAGTCTCTGGATCCCCATGCTTTCCCAACTCAGTACGCGCCAAGCCAGGCTAGTGCAGCGGTCCCCAATGCTCCGCTGAGCTGCCATTTTGCGGAAAAGTGGCCGCTTGTCCTTTTACATAAAGGGTCCTTTTGCACAAGTGGCAGCCATAAATAGGCCCATTTATGCAAAATTACAGTCATACATTTTGTTAATTTACAGTTGTAATTTTGCATAAATAGGCCTATTTACAGCTGCCGTTTGCTCAAAAGGACATTTTACATAAACAGGTGGGTCTCCGTTTCCTGCAAAATGGCAGCTTGGCAGAGCAGCTGGACACCGGACGTTGCTCGCTAGGTGCTTGCTGACCAGTCAGTGGCTCACCACGCATGGCGAACAAGGTCCAGCGAGCAGCATGCAGCATGGGCAGGGGTGAGTTCGGCCATTCCTAGTTCTGACAACAGGCACTGGAGAGTGAGTCAGGCAGGGCCAACATCAAGGGTAGGCATGGTGGGGAGCTTGCCAAGGGCCCACACTGTAGCAGGAGCCCACTGACGAGAACCCCCTGGAATTGCTCCTCCTCTTCGCCACCATTGTGGCCTGCTTGTTTGTTTGGCAGTGCCACTCAGTCTGGCCCAGACAATGGTGGTGGTGAGAAGGAGGAGCAGTAGATGCCACTGCCTATAGTATTCTGTCAAACAAGCTAGCAATGCTGAGAAACAGGATGAAGAGCAAGACTGGTGAGAAAGCATTGAGCAGGTAGACTTGTGAGGGAGGGGGGCACTGAGGGTGCCTTGCTCAAGGGCCCTTGAAAACCCGGAGCCAACAGGCCAAGTGTGTTTTTCAGTGGTGAAGAGCAGGGTTAGTGCTTTCCTCTGCTCTTGCAGCACTCAGCAATGTGGATACAATATGTGAAGAGATATACTTTTTTCCCATTAAAAGGGGATTTGGGGGAAATTCACAGAGGTTAGATTTATCACCATGATAGCTAAATGGAACCTCCATGTTCAGAGGCAGTACACCTCTGAATACCAATTGGGTTGTTGTTGTTGTGGTTCAGTTGTTCAGTCATGTCTGACTCTTCGTGACCCCATGGTAGGGGTGGACGAAAGTCCCTTACTTGTCCTCGAAGGACGTTGGTGGTGGGGGGGAGGCGCTTCGCTGCTCCCCCCGTGAAGTTCAGGCCGGGGGGGGAGGCTTCCCGCCTCGGCCCGGCCAAAATTCAGGCTGGGGGGGGAGGCTTCCCGCCTCGCCCCGGCCGAAATTCAGGCCGGGGAGGAGGCTTCCCGCCTCGCCCGGCCGCGAACGCGAAAGTTAAAAAAAAACCAAAAAAACGCCCCCTGATAGGCTACGTGACGATTCACGTAGCCTATCACGGCTAGATCTGCAAAGTCAGCCGTGATAGGCTACATTAATTGTCATGTAGCCTATCAGGGGGCATTTTTTTTTCTTCTTCTTTTATTGCAATGGCGGCGGCGGCAGCCAGTTGAAAGACCGGCTGCCGCTCCCGCCCCGCTCGAACACCCGCCGAACCACCGGCCGGACCCTCCGCCGGGAGGGACATTCGGTGAAGGTAAGTCCCGTCCCGGGGGGGGTGCAGGGGGCGGGGGGGTTCAGAGGATTTCTCCCCGAAACTTGTTCGGGGGGCCGAACACGTTGGCGCTCGGCTCCCCGAAGTTTCGGGGAGAAATTCTCCGCCAACCCTACCCCATGGACTATAGCACGCCAGGCCTTCCTGTCCTGCGCTCTCTCTCGGAGTGTGCTCAAGTTCATATTCATTGCATCGGTGATGCTATCTAGCCATCTCATCCTCTGTCGTCCCTTTCTCCTTTTGCCTTCAGTCTTTCCCAGCATCAGGGTCTTTTCCAGAGAGTTTTCTCTTTGCAATTTCTGGGTAGCCACTGCTGAAGACAGAATATTGGACTAGATAGATCTGTTTCAGCAGGGCTCTTCTTACATCCTTATGATCTCTCCCTGAAGTGCATGTTGACACCCTGAGAATAACATTTTCCACTTTTTTGATTTAATTTTATTTTGATGTTTCTAGTCCTCATGACCATAAATCTTCAAAGTGCAATCACAAATCTTTACTCCCTTATTTATTCTCTTTGCTCACTTGCCCTGCTTCTACATGGGAACTTCTCTCGCATTCCAGGTCAATGATTTTATGCCAACAGTGACACTTTGGAGAGCTCTCACTTCTGCTGTGGCCCCCAAAACATCATGATGTAGCTCTGTGCCAGTAACAACACTCCTTTGACTGTGAATTTGGCACAGACTCTGTGGCTGTTCCCATCTATTACGCAAACAAATGAGGGAGGTTCCAAGTCAGAGGAAGGGCAGGTCTGATTCAGTATATCTAATCCCCCAAGAAAGTCACTGCTATAGATGGCTTTTTAAAAAGTATTAGACATGTTCATGGAAGACAGTGACAGCTATTTGCGGTGATGGCTAAATGTATTCATTATTATAGTATAATACTTTACATAGAACCTCCATGTGCAGGCAGTATACATATTTCTGAATGCTGGGTGTTCAGAAATAGACTGAACAAATTATATTTGGCCACAAAAATGGGTGAAGACCATTACCTCCCTGCTCTCCTCACAAGGCCTCAGGGGCATCCGGCTGGCTGACGCTCGAAAGAAAATGCTGGGCTCGATGAATCTTTTTCTGATCCAGCAAAACTCTTTCTATGTCCTTATGGATCTTGGAGGAGGTGGTGGTCACAAGCTGCCATCTCATTATACCAGCACCACCACACACCATTTTGAAATGTTACAGCAAGCGGTCCCCTTTCTCTTCTTTTGATTGCGTTTGCTCTCGGGGTTATCCACAAAATCTCCCTGGTCTGGGGATGTTTATGAGCACCGCATCATGAGATGAGCACCTGCATAACTTGCCGTTTTGCTCACTGACAGGGCCTCTGCCATCACATTTCTCTTCCCCTTAGCAACCAGAGGTTGTTCCCCCCACACACATTTTTCTTCCTTCAGCACAGTGACTCAGAAAACTGCAGCCAGAATCAAGCGGCAAAGTGGCAGGAATGTTCCAAACAAATATTAATCAATTAATATTACATGCAGGGTGACTCGGAGGAGTGCAGAAGGGAGGCTAGCCAGAGGGTATGAAGCCATCGAACACACAGCTTGCCTTGTTGTTGCAAATCCCTTGGAGGCATGAGCAATACCCAATGGCGCACTTCTTTGTCAGGGTTTTTCTATTTTATTTTATTAGCGGTGGGGAGAAATTTGTCGGTCGGTGCATTTGTTTGATTTACTTGACTGCAAAATCAGTGAGAAGCCACTGTGTTTTTCATGTTACTTTTTCGTCAACTAGGGGAAGGGCCCTGGGTGGAGAGCACAGAAAGGACAAACTCAGTCCAGAATATACTGAGCTGCTAACCTCAGTGTTTCCCTCCATGAACATCTTATCAATCACTTAGGCTGCAATCCTATGGGTTGAGCTTGTGATATTCTATGCCCTGCCAGCAAATGCCAGGCAGTCAAAAGGAGGATAGAGGTGATTTCACCTCCATTCCTCCATTTAAAATACAAAAAGCAGCTAGATAGACCTCTGAGCCCATCTGTCTGACATACCTTTCTTAGGGCAAGGAGGGGACTGGAGATGCCATAGGATATTGCATGTCGTGACCTCTCCTCTCCCCTCCCCACCCACTAGCACACACCCCTTTCCTTCCTCTCTGGCTTCTCTTATGGGGATCTCCTCTTCCATGCTCATAGCTTTGTCTACTGGCTTGGAGGAGTAGATCTGCAACATCTTGTGACACCCCAGATGCTGCCTAGGGGCCAAAAGATTGCTCTCTGAGCCATTTTTTATGAAGTGGATGGAGGTAGAGGTCCAGGTCCAGGTTGAGTCATGCACAACAAGCTGCTTTATGCCAACTAGTGGCCTCAGTTAGGGAGGCACATCTCCACCCATGTTAGGCTCGGATGAATCTATCAGTTTCGGCTCCTAAACCAGCTCTTCTTCCTCTACGCAATCCATGGAGATATACAAGCAGCATTTCATTGCCTCCCCTCATGCATCTGCTGAAGCAGGGCCTTGTCTATGGAACCATGCTGCAATGAATTTGTTAGACTGGAGACAGATCATGGAGGCAGACAACAGGGTGTCTTTCCCACAGAGAGTCAAAGGTAGTATATATGATACAGGCATCATTGCCTATGCAATCATACCTTGTCTTGTCCCATTGCTGCCTCTAGTCAAACAGGTTGTGTAGGTTTCTTAAGTACCAAGAAACCCTGTAGAACATGTGAAGAGAGGTGCTGTCTAGCATACCATCAGCAACTCCCTTAAACGTTGCTGCCTCCAGATGCAGACTGCTTTGGACTGCCCTTTCCCAACTGCCCTTTCCCAACTTGATGCCCTCCAGATGTTTTGGATTTCAGGTCCCAGCACCCCAGCCAGCATGGCCAATAGTCAGAAATGCTGTAGTCCAAAAGATCTGTAGGGAACCAGGTTGGGGGAAAGCTGCTTTAGAGTGGTGGAAGACTGGGAACACATCCCTTCCCTCCACGGTGCACTAAAGTAACCTCTGATGTGGGCCTTCCACATGGAGACCTGCATTCACAAGAGCAGAATTCACATGATCCCTCCCCCACCCCCAAGTTGAGGGTGTGGACTACACATTTAGGGATGTACGAATTGTGCTCATACCGTTCCGCTTGACTTCTGCAGTTTGCGTCCTCTGTCCCGTTCTGCTGGCCGCAAGCTCCCAAAATCCTCTGGGTTTTTTTTTCCACCTCGGAAGTTACGTAAATAAATCCGCGCCATCCGTCGAGAAATCCTCCACGCCCAACAGCCGCCCGTCCTGTTCCGCCATCCCGCAAAACACTATTCTTCGTAAATATTTACGTAGTTTCCATGGGCCGGAATTGACCCTATGTAACTTCTGCTGCACTCGCCATTGTTTGTTGTGATTGCTTATGTATTTTCTCCCTAGGGGGGAATCCCCCCGTAACTTCCGCCACACTCGCCATTGTTTGCTGTGATTGCTTACGTATTTTTTACCTAGGGGGGAATCCCCCCATAACTTCAGCCACACTCACCATTGTTGTGATTGCCTTGGCCAGAACTTTCCCACTATTTTCTTAATTGTTTACGTATTTTTTTTCATTGCTGCCTGGAATGTTTCCTGCCCTCTGTGCACTCCCCCACTGTCTTGTTTTCTCGGACAGGGACTGTGATTTTATTAATTTATGTGTATTTATGCTTGATGTTCCTCACATTTACTGGTCTTGTTAACCTTAGAAAACTGTCTCCCCCCCAAAAAAAAAACGGGGCTGCAGCTCCACTTCCACAAAATCTGTCGTCAACTTCCTGCTAACTTCCTGAATGTCGTCTGCATCTGCGTTTGCGTCAGCATGGTGATTTGTGGGTGGAGTTCTGTTGTGTGGTGGTG
This sequence comes from Heloderma suspectum, assembly GCF_057233095.1. NCBI lineage: Eukaryota > Metazoa > Chordata > Lepidosauria > Squamata > Helodermatidae > Heloderma > Heloderma suspectum. The sequence goes on from NC_139463.1 coordinate 13,344,471, forward strand.
GTTGTGTGTTAGTGGTGGTGCTTATTGGATTTCCTTGTGTCAGTGTTGTTTGTGCCTTGTGGTGTTTTTGTCTGGTCTCTGTGTGTGTGTAGTTGTGCATTGTGGTGTTTTTGTCTGGTTTGGTCTGTTTGTGTGTGTAGTTAAGTGGTGGTTGTGCGTGGCTGTCTGGTGTGTGTGTGTGTGTTTGTGTGTAGTAGTGTGGCTGCACTAAAATGGCTGCACCAGTGCTTGGCAGGAGGTGGGACCATGAGGAGACCAAGGCCCTCCTCATTAACATTAGGAGCAGTGAGGCGGTGGCAGCGCTGGTTGGCAGCTGCTCCTGCCGCAATGAAGTTTATTGGGGGTGGATAAAGAGGAGGATGGAGCAAGCAGGCCACCATCAGATGATGGGACAATTACAGTCCAGATGGAAGACGTTGAAGCAGTCCTTCATCAGGAAGGGGATAGCTGCTGCTGAGAGGAGGGCACTGCTGTCGAACCCCGCCGCCTACTACTGGCGCATCCATAGAGTGTGGGTCAAGGCAGGCCAGCCCCCATTTTCGCAGAGGCATATGCCTGGTAAGTTATATTTATCCCATCCCATCATCAAGCTTAACTAAATATGAAAACAATGATGTGTACCAAAAATGAAGCTATCTCTTTGTGGTCTCATGTGGAAACAAACAAATCCTGACATTTAGCCTGCAATCCTATGCCTGGTGAACTTGGACAGAAAAAGGTCCCATCATCTTCCGGCCACTCTGGCTGGTTGAAGAAGGGATGCTGGGAACTGCATTGCTTTTTACTGTACAACCACATGCATAGGATTATGCAGGCCTGGCTACAACTCATATTACATACTGACATGCTGTCCATTTCCAGGGAAATGCTGCTGCTGCTGGTCTCTGCACAGTGCACACAGGGGGACTGGCACCAGCCCAGCAGCAACAGGACCAGCCTCTTGGTGTGTGCACGTCATCCTTCTTTATGTAGTGATTGCTGAATTTTTGCACCCCACCCACCCCACCTTTCTACCAAGACATTGGCACACAAGTCAACTCATGAGCAAGTGTTGAACTGAGAGCTTGGAGATCTGGGTATAGTCCACTCAGCCATGGAAGCTTGCTGGGTGACTTTGGCCCAGTCAGAAAGCCCCAGCCTACCTCAGTGTTGTTGTTGTGAGTGTTAAATGGAGAGGAAGAGGATAATGTGAGCTGCCTTGGGTTCCTTGCGCTAGGAAAAAAGGTGGCATTTATGCAATGCATCAATAGAATAAATAAATACCATGGCATTGCAAATGTAGAAATGTGGTGACTAGAAGTGCAATCCTGTGCATGATTACAGAAGTCCAACAGCCCCATCATGTCAAAACTGTCAGTACTGTATAATCTGCCTCGCTAATTATCACCTCATCATTAGACCTTGTGGTGGGAACACAGAATCAGTGGTTCTTATGGTAGTAGGGATGGTGATAGACAGATCAATGAATGACTGTGGTTTTGTTCACTCACCACATATATAAATGCATTCATTCTGTTACTGTGACATCCCACAGCTATGCATTGTGCCTTGCTGGCAGAGGAGGCACTGAGAGCTGCAGAGAGGGAGAGGAGAGAGGAGGAGGGAGAGGAAGAAGAAGAGGAGGAGGAGGAGGAGGAGACCCAGGAGGAGATCCAAGAGCCCCAACTGTAGCCAGAGCCAGCAGCAAGAGGAGCAGCATCTGTGGAGGAAGGCCACCCTTCTTCCACAGATGAAGCCCCTCCTCTTGTGCTCCTGAGGCATCTCTTGACAGATGTCCAGTGGCTTAGCAGGGCCTGTAAGTAGTACTACAGAATGGCACCTAACAACTCTGCCTGCAAGATGGATATTACTACTGTGCTTTATTCTTCTCTTTCTACACACAGGTGATGACCTTCAAAGAAGGGTGGAGGCCATAGAACAGGAACTGCATCCTCCTCCGAACTGAGGCCTGCAGCCAGCCAGTGCCCAGCCCAATGTTACAATTGTTTCGGTGTTTTTTTTTATCTGTTCTGTTTGTATATAAAGTTCTTTCTAAAAAAAAGTTAACAATTCCTTGGTGTAAGTCCACAGATTTAATTTTTTAAATCTAGATCATTTTACACAATGATCTCTGTGTTTGCTTACTGTTAACCGCAACAAGAATGCTTTCCCAGCCAAACAAGCCCAACTGCTGTAAGCTTCCCTAATGGGGAGATGGTCAGTCAGCTAGGGATGTACGAAAGTCACTTACTGTTTCGCGAATCTGCTTCGTGGTGGGGGAGGAGGCACCCCGTCCCTCCCCACAGAATCTTCAATGGGGGGGGGAGGCGCTCCGTCCCCCCCCCGGAATCCTGCCCATCTGGCTCCGCTAAACGGGGATTTTGTGGAGCCGCTGGCCAGCTCCACCCACAGCCGGACGTCCAGCCGCTGGGCAGCAGGGACGCAAATGGCGGCGGCCGTAGCTGCCACCGTTTGTGTCCCTGTACTTAACTGTGATAGGCTACGTAAATATTTACATAGTCTATTACGGCAAAGTAAAAAAAAAAAAACGCATACGCAAATGGCGGCAGCTATGGCCGCTGCCATTTGTGTTCGCTATTTTTAGCCGTTCTAGCCTATGTAAATATTTATGTAGGCTAGAACGGCTAAAAATAGCAAACGCAAATGGCGGCCACCGTAGCCGCCGCCATTTGCGTTTGCTGCACACAGCAGCAGCCGCCACCGCTGCCACCGCCCCTGCTGCCGCCGCCCCTTCCGCCGCCCCCACCGCCACACCTGCCGCCCCCGCTGCCGCCCCTTCCGCCGCCCCTGCCACTGCCCCTTCTGCTGCCGAAGCTGCCGCCGAAGCCGTCACATCCGCCGCAGGTAAGCTTCTTACCTGTGGAATGGCCTCCTGTGGGCGGGGGGGCCGCTCCTTATGGCGGAATGGCCTCCTGCGGGCGGGGGGGCAGGAGGCCGTTCCGCCATGGATTCCGGGGGGCCGAATACCAGTGCATTTGGCCTAGGGATGTCAGAGAATTTTGCCACGAATCTTGGGGAGGCCGAATGCCAGCACATTCGGCCCCTCGAAATTGGTGGCAAAACGGTCTGCCCCCCTGCCCCCCCGGGACGGGACTTACCTTGGGCGAATCCTCCTGGCGGCGGTGGCTCCGGCGGCCGTTGGGAGGCCGTTCGGCGGTGGTGGCAGCTGCGGCAGCTGGTCTTCTGACCGGCTGCCGCCGCTGCCATTTCCAATAAAAAAACAACAACAACAAAAAAAGTGATAGGCTGCGTAAAGATTTACGCAAATCAAATTTCGTTACAGGTAACTGACTTTCGTACATCCCTAATTTGGCATCACTGGAGTGTGGAATCTGTGTTGGAATTCTCCGCCATCCCTACAGTCAGCATCCCTGATGTTATGAAGTATGCTTTATTTTATGTGGAGGTGCATATCACATACATGTAAACTAAACACATACCAGAGGGATCTTTTCACATAGAACTCTCAGTGCTTAGGAAAACCCAAAAGCTGAGGGAGTCAAGAGAGAGACCACAACAAGGTCTTTGAAAGCAATTCCTTGATTTATGAAATAAGAATTTAAAATAAATTAAAAGCACACATCAAGAGAATTAGAACTATACATACATTTGGGGAATCAGAATCATACTAACATTCAAAGGGGTAAAGATACACATATACAGTCAATAGCGAAGTACATCGGGATGCCTAGAAAATTGTGTGTGTGTGTAGTAGGGATGTACGTAGGGATGTCAGAGAATTCTGCGACGGATCTTGGTGAGGCCAAATGAAAGTGCATTCAGCCCCCCAAAATCCATCGCGGAACAAAGCCCCCACCTCCCCCAACCCACGAAAGTCGGGTGGGACGAAGCCCCCGCCCCACCCCACCCCATGAAAATCGCGCGAAATAGAGCATTTATCTGCTCCCGTCAGCACCGGCTTGCGAATGGCGGCCGCCATTCGCTTCTTCTTTCATGCCATGATAGGCTATGTAAATACATACGTAGCCTATCACGGCAGGCTAAAAAACAAACAAACCGCGTACGTAAATGGCAGCGGTTATGGCTGCCGCCATTTGCGTTCCTTATTTTTGGCCGTCTTAGTCTACGTAAATATTTATATAGACTATTACGGCGAAAATAAAGGGGAACGCAAATAGCATAGCGGGCGCTATTTGCGTTCCCCTTTATTTTCACCGTTATAGTCTACGTAAATATTTACATAGACTAAGATGGCCAAAAATAAGGAACGCAAATGGCGGTGGCCAGAGCCGCCGCCATTTGCATACGTGTTTTTTTTTTTTTTAACCCAGAGCCCTCCGTGGCCGGAAATCCGGCTGCGGACGGCTCTGGCCTGGGCCTGGCCCAGCACAACTGGACTCTGCATGTGAGTTATTATAAAGCTCCACCACATATCGCCAGTGCTTTGGGCTCTGCCCAGGCCAGACAGGGACTGCTTGTTTGGACAAAGGTCTGAGGGACACCTCAGTGTGACCACACTCACAATTACATGATTCTGCCTCATTGTCCCTCAGAACTTTGGCTCACATTAGCAGCAGTATCATCATCCAAGGGCTCCTCCTCGTCACTTGATGACTGCTCTACTCTGCTGACAGCTGGTGGTAGTGGGAGGTGCTGCTCGGGAATCCATTCCCTGTTGGAGCATATGAAGGCAAGGGTGGAGACATGTTCCGGTGTGAGTCTACTTCGGCAGGTAGTGACAATGTTGCCAGTGGTGGAGAAAAGCCTTTCAGAGGCCACACTCGAGGGAGGTCAAGATAGATGCCAAATGGTGACTTTGGTCAGATTTGGCCAAACGTCACGTTTTGTCTCCCAGTATAGGAGAGGATCACTCTCTGGGCTGCTCTGCATTCCCGAGAAACTCTCTCTGGCATAAGCTTCCACTTCCTGGATAGCCACATCATAAGCTGATCCTTTCCTAGCTGCTTTGGCACATTTCCCTTGCCTGCTTACACCAAGCTCCACTGCCATTGAGGAGTACAGGTAGAACTTTCCACAATATGCCCCTGTATCTGTATGTCATGTTGGTGGTGCAGCTGCTGTGGCATCATCATAGCCCCTCCTGCAGGTGATGCTGCTACTGCTGCAGATATTATCTTCAGGGGAGGTAGTAGTACTACTAGCCTCACTCTTCCCCAGCTCCTTCTCATCCAGAACATCTCTCTGGCAGCACTCCATGACTTTCTCTGTCAAATAGCTTTTTAGACTTTGGAAGTCAGGGTTCTGGTTTGGCAGCACCGCCCTTGTTGTGCTATCCCAGAACCGTGGTTCAAGGAATGCAGCAGCAACATATTTCATGTCCCCCTCATCGAAGTGATGTGTTTGTTGGTGCCCAGATCCTGCAGAAGGAATTCAGCAAGCCTAACTGCAGGATTGGGGACTTGACTGCCTACAGCACTGGTGCACTCACAAAGCTCAGCATGGCGTTTTCTCAGCACCCCCTCTATAATCTTCAGCACAGGTAGAACTTGGCCCAGTGTAGCATAGTCTGCACTCAGTAGCATTGTGCATTCATCAAATATGTTTAAAATGTCCACCAGGTCTTGCATCCAGAGCCACTGATGTGGTGTGACAAAAAATTTGGAGTGGTGTTGTTTCTCAGTAATGCAGTCATTTATACCTGCTCTCTGCTCACAGAGTCTCTGTAGCATATGCAATGTGCTGTTCCAGAGTGTGCACACATCCAAAATGAATTTGTGTTCTGGAAGGCCACAGCTACTAGGGATGTACGAAAGTCAATTACCTTTTCGCAGGGGTGCTTCGCGGTGGGGGAGAGGCACTTCGCTTCTCCCCCTGAAGTTCAGGTGAGGGGGGGGAGCCGTCCTGCCTCGCCCGGCCGAAATTCAGGCTGGGGGGGAGGCTTCCCACCTCGCCCGGCTGAAATTCAGGCCGGGGAGAAGTGCCCCGTCTCCCCGGCCGCGAAAAAAAGTCTAAAAAAAAAACAAAAAACCCCGTGATAGGCTACGTAACGATTTACGCAGCCTATCATGGCTAGATTTCCAAAGTCAGCCTTGATAGGCTACGTAAATCGTTACGTAGGCTATCACGGGTGACTTTGGAAAAAAAAAAGCTCGTACGCAAATGGCGGCGGCCTACGGGCGCCGCCACTTGCGTTCCTTATTTGGTCCTGGCAGTCTACGTAAATCCTTACGTAGACTACCGGGACCAAATAAGGAACACAAATGGTGGTGCCCATAGGCTGCCGCCATTTGCGTATGCGCTTTTTTTTTTTTTTTCAAAGTCACCCGTGATAGGCTACATAACGATTTACGTAGCCTATCATGGCTGACTTTGGAAATCTACCCATGATAGGCTACGTAAATCGTTACGTAGACTATCACAGGGTTGTTGTGGTTTTTTTTACACTTTGCAATGGTGGCGGCGGTGGCAGCCGGTCGGAAGACCGGCTGCTGCCCCTGACGAAAGGCCGATGAACCGCTGCCGGGACCCACCACCGGGAGGGACATTCGCCAAAGGTAAGTCCCATCCCGGGGGAGGGGTGGCGGAGAATTTCACCGCTGATTTCGGGGGGCTGAATGCGTTGGCGCTCGGCCCCCCGAAGATTTGGGGAGAAATTCTCCACCATCCCTAAAGCTACGTTGGATGGCACTGATTGCCTCCATTGCTGAACAGGACTGCCTGAAGTGGGTGCAAATGGATCAGGCCACCTTAAGTAGCTTGCCTATTTTAGGAGATGCGTTGCTCAATCCGGAACGCACCACAAGGTTCAAACAGTGTGCAAGGCACTGAACGTGGTTTAGCCGTGCGATGTGGGCTGCTTTTAGGTAGTTGGAGGCATTGTCTGTTGCTACACAGCCCACTGTTAGATTTAAGGGGGCCAACCAGGACTGAACAACACCACTGATGCTACTGGTGATGTTTTCTGCTGTGTGTGTCCCTGAGAGCATTGTGAGGGCCAATGTCGCTTTTCTCCAAGTCAGTTGGCTGCTCACACTGACGGATACCCATTGCGCAGTGACACATAGATAAGACTTTGTTTGATTACTTGTCCATGTGTCACTCGTTAAATGTACACTTCCTCCAACTGCACATTTCAAATCCTGTTGGAGCACCCTTCTGATTTCAGAAGCCAGGGCTGGAATGGCAACACCACTAATGTAGTGATGAGGGGGGACATCCCACCAAGGGCACAATCTCTTCATGAAGTGCAGGAAGACCTCGTCTTCCTCCAGGGAGAAGGGAAGCATGTAAATGGCAATGAGCTCTGTCAGGTCGTGATTCAACCTTGGTGCCTGGATGCTGTCAGAGGGGAATTTCTTGTCAGTGTGAGGCATTTCTCCATTGACACCTGCCTCTTAGCTAAGTTGCCTTCTGTGCCCTTCTCACCTGGACCACTTTGCCTTAGGTATTTGGAAGATGAGGCAAAGAAGGCGGTAATGTTCTTTTTGGATGGTTGTGGCAGGGACTTGCCATTGCTATCTTTGGGCACAAGAAGCGCATGATGCACCTCCATGTGTCGCCTCATGGCAGACGTGCCCACTTGTCCACAGCCCCCTTTTTTTTCCTAGCTGCACATGGCTTCTACAAATATTGCAAAGCATGACATAGTGCTCATTCTCTGCATATTTGAAGAAGCGCCACACATAGGAACTCACCCTGCCACCACCATTTCTTCTTTGGAGAATGGGGGTATCGGTTTCAGATGAGGTGGCATCAGGAGCTGCACGTTTCTGCTCATCTGTGGATGGTGTTGTTGTTGGCATTGTTGATGGCGATGACCAGCACTTGGCAGGGGATGTTTGTTCCTGAGGTTTGGGATTGCTCCCAAAGAACCCAGCAGGCTGGAACACAGAGTCAGCCTCAGTCTCAGCAGGGACATTGATATAGAAGGGCTCCTCATCATCTTCGCTGTCCGGATCACTGATGAAACTAAGTCCTCTGGCCTTTTTTTCCAAATCGTGAGCTGCTGCCCATGAGGTGATTATCAGCAGGCAGCTGTGGACCTGGTTCATCTGTCCCACTTCTGCTCTCTGATGCAGGGAGGACAGTTGTGGGCGTCTCTGTAAAGATTCAAAATAGATAGAAGCGGAGTTTCATGAGAAATGCACCTTTTACACATGAGTAATAGCCAAGAGAATAAAACTGTGTACTTGTAGAAATCTATGAAACATAGCTTGGAATTGCGATCAATCAACATTACACAAGGTGTAGATGTAAGCTACTACTGCACTAGCTAGCACTGAGAAAACAACACATGACACAAGGTGCAAAAAAAAAATGTACTGTACAGACTTCAAAACTCCACGAGAGTTATCTAAATGTGTCCTCACTGGTAAAAGTCTGAAAAGCATGGTGGAGGAGATATCTGGCTCCCTTGCAAGGTCCACTCCTTTGCATCAGCTCTATTATACCACTGTGTGAGACTCAGCACCTACAGGGCTGGCCCAAAGTGTTTTGCTTCCTGAGGCAAAGGATAAAATGGCACCCCTCAATCCTACATAGAGCGATAGCTGAATCTTACTTGAACAGCGACAATGGGAGAGCTTCTTCCACCACACTAGAGGACAACAAGCTGGCTGAGGAGGTACAAGGCAGTCTGAGGAGCACCCACAGTTCTGTGCCCCAACACTTCACTGCTACCTAATGATAGGGCTGGTCCTGAGCACATACTTGGCAAATCCCACTGCCTTTTTCCGGAGTGCATTTATGGTCCCCCAGGAGCAGTGCCTGATTAGTCAGGCCCTGTTTTAAAAACCATCCTCAGAAATGTAATTGATTAATCAATTCACGCTGCAGCTCTAGTTAAAATAGGGATGGTGGAGAATTTCGCCACGGATTTCAGTGAGGCTGAATGCACTGGCATTCGGCCCCCCAAAATCCGTGGCGGAACGGCCTGCCCCCCCCATGGATCCCCCCCAGGATGAGACTTACCTGGGGCGGATGTTCCGGATGGTGGCGGATCCAGCGGCGGCTTCGGCAGCGGTGGTGGCAGCTGGTCTTTCAACCGGCTGCTGCGGCCGCCATTTGCATTCTGGCCTTTGCCATGATAGGCTACGTAAGTCTTTACGTAGCCTATCATGGAAAGCCAATAATAATAATAAAAATCCAATAAAAATAATAAAAAAATATTTATGTAGGCTAGAATGGCAAAAAATAAAGGAACGCAAATAGCGCCCACTACGCTATTTGCATTCCCCTTTTTTTTGCCGTTTTATCTTATGTAAATATTTTTACGTACATATTTACATAAGATAAATTAGTGAAAAATAGGGAACGCAAATGGGGGCCGCCGTAGCCGCTGCCATTTGCGTACGCTGGGTTTTTTTTTGTTTTTTTGTTTTGCCCAGCCGTGATAGGCTATGTAAAAACTTACGTAGCCTATCACTAGGGATGTACGAAACCCCCCTTACCTGGCTCCGCCGGGTTCCGCTGGGGGGGGAGGCGCTCCGTCCCTCCTCCCGGAATCCTGGCCGGCCGGCTCCACTCCGTGGGGGTTCCGCAGAGCCGCTGGCTGGCTCCGCCAGCAGCCAGGCATCTGGCCGCTGGCTAGAAGGGACGCAAATGGCGGCGGCCATAGCCACTGCCATTTGCGTCCCTGTATTCAGCCGTGATAGGCTATGTAAAGACTTATGTAGCCTATCATGTCTGGGTTAAAAAAACAAAAAATAAAAACAACGCGTACGCAAATGGCGGTGGCTACGGCTGCCGCCATTTGCGTTCCCTATTTTTGGTTGTCTTAGTCTACGTAAATATTTACGTAGACTAAGACGGTGAAAATAAAGGGGAAGACAAATAGCGTCCGCTACGCTATTTGCGTTCCCTTTAGTTTCGCCGTCTTAGTCTACATAAATATTTACGTAGACTAAGACAACCAAAAATAGGGAACGCAAATGGCGGTGGATGTAGCAGCCGCCATTTGCGTACATGTTTTTTTTTTTTTTAACCCAGACGTGATAGGCTACGTAAGTCTTTACATAGCCTATCATGAATGGGGGGGGGAGACTGCAAATGGTGGCGGCGTCCTCTGCCGAAGCCTCTGCCAAAGCTGCCGCTGGAGCCGCCGCCGTCCGGAACATGTGCCCCAGGTAAGTCTCACCCTGGGGGGGATCTGCAGGGGCGGGGGGGTGGTAGGCCATTCCGCCACGGAGTTTGGGGGGCTGAATGCACTGGCATTCGGCCTCACCAAGATCCGTGGCGGAATTCTCTGACATCCCTACCTATCACTGGCCACCATTTGCCTCTGCACCAGCCAGTCCGCGGCTGGAAATCCGGCTGCGGACAGCCCTGGCCGGCTGCTCCGCGGAGCCGCCAGGGAGCAGAGCCGGCCATCTGGGATTCCGGGGGGGAGGACTGGATCGCCTCCTCCCCATCGAGGATTCCGGGGGGAGGGACGGAGCGCCTCCCCCCCCACAAACAGAATCCGTGAAAAGGTAAGTGACTTTCTTACATCCCTAAGTTAAAAGAGATCAAGGCCAAACAAGACAGCAAACTATGATGAATGGCTTTGGAAACAAAGCAAGAACAAAACACTGAAGTTTTTCCCACCAAACAGGTGTATGGTTTGAGAAATTATTGCAGTTTTTTTAAAGAGTTGGGGGTAGGGATGGCGGAGAATTTCTCCCCGAAACTTCGGGGGGCCAAGCGCCAACGTGTTTGGCCCCCCGAACAAGTTTCGGGGAGAAATCCTCCGAACCCCCCCACCCCCCGCACCCCCCCTGGGACGGGACTTACCTTTGCCGAATGTCCCTCCTGGCAGCGGGTCCGGCCGGCGGTTCGGCGGGTGTTCGTGCGGGGCGGGAGCGGCAGCCGGTCGCCATTCCAATAAAAGAAAAACAAAACAAAACGCCCCCGTGATAGGCTAGGTGACGATTAACGTAGCCTATCACGGCTAGATTTCCAAAGTCAGCCATGATAGGCTATGTAAATCGTCACGTAGCCTATCACGGGTGACTTAAAAAAAAAAAAAGCGCGTACGGATAATGGCAGCCCCCATAGGGAGCTGCCATTCCCATTCCTTATTTGGTCGCTGTACTCTACGTAAAGATTTACGTAGACTACGGCGAAAATAAGGGCAACGCTATTTGCGTTGCCCTTATTTTCGCTGTAGTCTACGTAAATCTTTACGTAGACTACAGCAACCAAATAAGGAACGTGAATGGCGGCTCCCTATGGGGGCCGCCATTAGCGTACGCACTTTTTTTTTTTTTAAAGTCACCCGTGATAGGCTACGTGACGATTAACGTAGCCTATCACGGCTGACTTTGCAGATCTAGCCGTGATAGGCTACGTTAATCGTCACGTAGCTAGGGGTGGACGAAAGTCCCTTACCTTTCGCCGAAGCTTGTTCGCGGTGGGGGGGAGGCGCTTCGCTGCTCCCCCCACAAAGTTCAGGCTGGGGGGGGGAGGCTTCCCGCCTCACCCTGGCCGAAATTCAGGCTGGGGGGGAGGCTTCCCGCCTTGCCCCGGCCGAAATTCAGGCTGGGGAGGAGGCTTCCCGCCTCGCCCGGCCGCGAACTCGAAAGTTAAAAAAAAAGCGCCCCCGCCATTCGCGTTCCTTATTTGGACGCTGTAGTCTACGTAAATCTTTACGTAGACTACAGTGACCAAATAAGGAACAGGAATGGCGGCTCCCTATGGGGGCCGCCATTATCCGTACGCGCTTTTTTTTTTTTTTAAAGTCACCTGTGATAGGCTACGTGACGATTTACGTAGCCTATCATGGCTGACTTTGCAAATCTAGCCATGATAGGCTACGTTAATCGTCACATAGCCTATCACGGGGGTGTTTTTTTTTTTCTTTGATTGGAATGGCAGCGGCGGTGGCTGGTTGAAAGACCGGCTGCCGCTCCCGCCCCGCATGAACACCCGCCGAACCGCCGGCTGGACCCGCCGCCGGGAGGGACATTCGGCGAAGGTAAGTCCCGTCCCGGGGGGGGTGCGGGGGGTGGGGGGATGCGGAGGATTTCTCCCCAAAACTTGTTCGTTGGGCCGAACACATTGGCGCTCAGCCCCCCGAAGTTTCGGGGAGAAATTCTACACATAGCCTATCACGGAGGCGTTTTTTTTTTAAAAAAAACTTTCGAGTTCGTGGCCGGGGCGAGGCGAGGCGGGAAGCCTCCCCCCCCCAGCCTGAACTTCGCGGGGGGAGCAGCGAAGCACCTCCCCCCCACCGCGAACAAGCTTCGATGACAGGTAAGTGACTTTCGTCCACCCCTAGTTGGGGGTTTAGTACTGGAGTCCCATATAACATTTTAATAATATGAAGTAAGTTCACAGAAATGAATATGAATGAATGTAAAACAGTTGTGTATGTTTTGTCGTTTTGAAGAAGAAGATCCCACGGGGTAGTCTTCCCCAAATGGTTCCCTCCAAAGGTTTTGGACTTCAACTCCCATCAGCCCCAGCCAGCATGACCAATGGTAAAAAATGCTGGGAGTTGTTGCCCAAAACATATGGAAGCCTGCAGGTTGCAGAAGGCTAATGTAGGGACTATTCAAATATTTGAAGATATGTATTTGTATCCAGATATTTACAAGCACCTGTGATGACAGAGTCTTACCAGATACATCTTGACTTTCATTCCGCCACTGTAGAGTCTCCTTGGGAACATTTTCATCCACTTTGGAGACACTGCCCTTCTGCTAACCATCCATGAACTTTCTTCCTCTTCCTCTGGAGTTGTGGCCGGCTGTGCCTGTGCCACTTTCTGTGGCAGTAATTGGTGGTGTGTGCTGCTTACGGTTGAGGGGTGGACTACTGCTGGAGGACTACTTCCTCCTCTTTCATCTCATTTTTAAAATACTGTTGAAATGCAACCTCAGCAGTGTATGTTCTCACCGGGCATCCACACCTCTTTTGAGTGTAGGGGTGTCAGAGAATTTCTCGCCGAAACTTCGGGGGGCCGAGTGCCAACGTATTCGGCCCCCCGAAGTAGTTTCGGGGAGAAATTCTCCACACCCCCCCGCCCCTCGCCCCCCCCCCCGGGATGGGACTTACCTTTCCCGAATGTCGCTCCCGGTGGCGGGTCACAGCGGCGGTTCGGCAGGGCTTCGACAGGGGCGGGGGCGGCAGCCGGTCTTTTGACCGGCTGCCACCGCCGCCATTCCAAGAAAAGTAAAAAAAAAAAAACGCCCCCGTGATAGGCTACGTGACGATTAATGTAGCCTATCGTGGCTAGATTTGCAAAGTCAGCCGTGATAGGCTACGTCAATCGTCACGTAGCCTATCACGGGTGACTTAAAAAAAAAAAAAAAAGCACGTACGCTATTTGCGTTGCCCTTATTTTCACTGTAGTCTACGTAAATCTTTACGTAGACTACAGCGACCAAATAAGGAACGCGAATGGCGGCTCCCTATGGGGGCCGCCATTTGCGTACGTGCTTTTTTTTTTAAATCACCCGTGATAGGCTACGTGATGATTGACGTAGCCTATCACGGCTGACTTTGCAGATCTAGCCACGATAGGCTATGTAAATCATCACGTAGCCTATCACGGGGCGTTTTTTTTTTTTTTTTTACTTTTCTGTTGAAGTTCGCGGCTGGGGAGACGGGCCGCTTCTCCCCGGCCTGAATTTCGGCCGGGCGAGGCGGGAAGCCTCCCCCCCGGCCTGAATTTCGGCCGGGCGAGGCTGGAAGCCTCCCCCCCCGGCCTGAACTTCGGGGGGAGAAGCGAAGCGCCTCCCCCCCACCGAGAAGCAAGCTGCAAGACCAGATAAGTGACTTTCGTACATCCCTATTTGAGTGCTGGATTGACTATGGGTTCCTCCATGTTCATGTCTGTGGGCAGAAGGAGACATAAATGCATGTGGCAAAGCTGAAATCATGTGAACAGCCTACAATTGCCGGTATAGTGCAGTGTAAAAGTAGTTCCCCACCAATCCAGCCATCCAATGCTAACTAAATAGGGGCATAATGTACAGCAGATTAGGCTGAATTGCCCAGGATGGAGGATGTAGTCCATCCACGTGGCCTGAAAAGCACAAGCCTACAGTACACTCAGGATGCTGGGGGATGGAGTCCTTCTCAGCAGGCCTAAACACAGGCTGCTGGCCTGGCCTGGCCTGACCACCCAGGCAGGCCCTCCCCAGAATCACTCAGAAACACTAAGTACATAGGGGCACATGACTCTTGTTGTTGAAAGGCACATTGATTAATCCTGGAAAGCCCAGGAGGATGGAGGATGGAGTCCTTCTCAGCAGGCCTAAACACAGGCTGCTGGCCTGGCCAGGCCTCGCCTGGCTGCCCAGGCAGGCCCTCCCCAGAATCACTCAGAAACACTAAGTACATAGGGGCACATGGCTCTTGGAGTTGAAAAGCACATTGATTAATCCTGGAAAGCCCAGGAGGATGGAGGATGGAGTCCTTCTCAGCAGGCCTAAACACAGGCTGCTGGCCTGACCTGGCCTGGCCTGGCCGCCCAGGCAGGCCCTCCCCAGAATTACAGAAAGAACATACCTTCAATGTAATAAAGGTTGAACTGCAGTGCCGTAGAACGGGGACACGCAGAAACACACTCCTTGCAACTGCTGGACACAGACACTCTGTCTGCAGCAGCGGCGCCTCTGGTCTCTAGTCTGGACTGGAGCAACTGAGGCTGCTGGACACTCACACACCACCATCCTATGTGTGAAGGCGGGAAAAATGGTCGGTGAGTTCCCTCCCCTCATTGAAGTTATCTTCCTGGTGGGGTGGGGGGGTGGCCTGGAGGGATCTTGCTCACCTGACTTCTCCTGACCTCACCTTCACAGACAATAAAAAAAAAATGAGGCTATGTGCATTTCATGACTCAGGCAGGCTACATGAACATCGTGACTCAAGCAGGTTACATGCACTTCGTGACTCCGTCCCTCCCAGCGAAAGAAAGCCGCGTCGTCTCAGGAAACTGTGTATTTATTAAATACTTTCATAAAATCCCTTTCGCTGTCTATTTCTTTCGTTCTGATTTGTGGAGTTTCTTTCATAAATACTTCCGTAAAATTTTCAGCGGAGAAAAAAAAGGTCCGTGTGAGCTCTGGTCTGAGTAGACTGGGGCGCCCCGTTCCAGGGAGGGTTCTGCAGACCGGATGTGTCAGAATTCAATCCCATTTAACTTTCGGGCAGATTTCTCTGACATCCCTATACACATTACTTTAGGTGCACAGCAAATGGGAGAGAGATGCATGAGCTCCTTCGCCACCTGAAATGTTCTACCTGCTGCTTAGGCATCTGAACCGGGACTTTTCTTGAACATGCTATGGAATTAACGTGGGACTCCCCACCGCTCCAGTTCCAACTGTTCATCAGGAAAATGATCTGTACACCTAATGCCAGTTCTCCACTGATCTCTCTCTCTCTCTCTCTCTCTCCCCTGAGAAATCATTTTGCATTGCTGTAACCTTGCCCCTTTGCCACTGTGCTTTCACTGTCTTGCTATCCTGCAGTGGAGGCAGCAAAAGAGACATCGGATCCAAAGACAATGGCCCATTCTTTTGTCCAATTAGACCTCTGGATGACACTTTGCGAAGAAGTGGCAGATTATTTTCTTTATCCATAGCCCTTCAATGCCACCGCATTAATCATCATTAGCTCCGCTCGCCTCCCCTCCGTCACCCCCCCTCTGCCCCTGGTGTGGACGGCATCAGTTGAGCAGTGTTCTATAGGAATTGCATTGTCATCGGCAACTCATTAATATCCGCTGATTTGAATGAGGTGCCTGACCCTCCTTTGTTAACTGAGGCCCAAGAAACACTATGCAGATAAACAATGCCATCTGAAAGGTGCTAGCCAGCTATCTAAGACCTCCTCCTGATTAAATTTCCAAATGTCAGGCTGGAAACAGGAGCTCATTAAAAGTGCATCTTTCAAAAAAAAAAATTGCAAATGAAGAAGGAAAAACACACACCAAAGCCTTTACTCTTTCCAATACCACATGTGGAAAAGTGATTACAGAGCAGCCTTGATTAATTAGGTGTGAAAATTTTTAGCACCTCTCTGGTAATAAACAATATAACTCGCCCAGCAGCCTGTTTCCCCTTCCCTGGTGCAGAGCGGAATGGCCAATTTTCCACTTGTCTGATGTACGAAGATCAGATTTGCATTGATGGTTAAACTTTTATGCTGGCGACGAGGAGGAAGAAGGGCAGGCAAGAGAGTTCTCTGTGGCACCTCCTACTCTACTTTAGCCAAGAGCTCATCAGCTTCCCTGGCTTGTGGGTCATGTTAATTGCTTCCCTCCCACTGGGCTGGAAATTACAGACAAGAAATGCACTGGCTGCGAATACATTTAACATGCAGATTTAAATGTGATGTGCGATTGATGGTAGAAGAGGAAACATTTATCTCTTTGCTCTGAATTTACCAATCAGCTGCGCTTTTCCTCATGTGCTTACAGCAGGGGTGAACTACCTGATGGCCACCAGATGTTTTGGGCTTCCATAATCCCTGGTCATTGGCCATGCTGCCTTGGGCTTATGGGAGTTGTAGTCCAAAACAACTGGAGAGTGCCAGGTTGTCTGGACCTGCCTCATATCATAAATAGAGGTCCTTTCTCTGCATTGTAATAGTAAATGTGGCAACCCATCTTCTCCTTTCCCCATAATGTTAGCCTGTAAAACGAAGAACCTGCTGCAATTGTGTGGTGTGTTTTCCAGCCCCTTCTCCATATTACTGGCTGCCATGGTGGTGGTGGTGGTGATATGTTGATGACATGTGACATGTTTGAGGAACCAGGCATCACAGGGAGAAAATGAGGAAGTGGATCCAGGGCTGCCATGTCTGATCCTTTGTTGAAGGCAGCAGTGGGCATGCAGCAGGGTCTTTTTAGTTGTGGCATCCACAACTCTGGAATGCCTTCTGGAAGGAAGTTAAAATGGGATGGCTGTCATGCTCCATCCATGAAGCTGTTATTTGCTCTGGGCTCTGGCTCAGGGGAAGAGGCACAATGTGAGAGAGAGATGGCTGGATCATACCTGGGAGTAGAGTTAGTTCCAGGACCTTGGGCAGCAATCTTAGACCAAGAGAATGGACAAGTTACTCAAGCACGGACTGAGAACAACTGGCTACATTCTTTAGTCAGGCCAGGAGAGTCTTTCTGGAAGCTCCACTCCTTCAGATACTGCGTCTAGTTGTTAAAAGTCCAGTGACCTTTTCCTTCAGACATTGACTTCTCCTGGGAAATGAAAGTTGGAGGAAGGAGGAGCCAGTTTGGGACTGCTCCTTAGAATCTCCCTGAATGGATAGGATATGGGGCATCTTTAGGGGTTACATGGATAGGATATTGGGTCTAAGGCGGTGGGCTCCAGTTCAGAGGGATGCTTCTGGTGCCTCTCCAGAACGATTGTCCCTGAAGGCCTTAGTCTCTGAGGGCTCCCAGTCCTGGGCTATGAAGCCAGCCTCCTCCCTGTTCTCATTTCTATCATCAGCTAAAGACCTTCCTCTTAAGCCCCAGGCATTTGCTGGCTTCTCTTCAGTTTCTGTGATTGGTACAGATTCTTTGCCATGACCATGAGTTGTGGTTTTCTAACTGCCCAGTTTTATCCCTTTTTATGTATGTTGCCCTAAGCATTTTTAGCTGAAGAAGTGATTCACAAGTTTTATGAAGTCAATAATAATAATAATAATAAAAAAAATAGATCAAGGACAAGAAACTGCTAAGCTTAGTGTAATGTTAAGGATTGCAATGTTTGTAAAATTGTTATTAATACTAGACCGCTAGCAGTGTGAATCAGCAATACTTGTGTTTTCATTGAGGCTGTATTAGTTGTATTTTGTTGTTTTATGGTCAATTGATTGATTGATTGATGATGATGATGATAAGAAACTGATGAGGGAAAAGAGGAAGTGGTTTCCAAGAAACAGTAGGAATGTATAAGAAATTAATTTCAGTTCATTTTCCTTCAGGATTTTACACAGTTTACACCTTCTAGACTGCACACAGGCTTGGATGCAGACTGCAGTCGGAGTCTGTATATTTCTGAGATTTGTGGACCAAACAAAAATGTGTTCGACGGCATGTGTAAATTTGGAAAAAAAAAAGTGCATGAAAAAGTTTGAATTTCTTTTTTGCACAAATGTGCTTTAATCAATAGGAGACTGTGTACATTTCAATGTGCACAATTGATGCATGCATTTGGAAAAATACACAAAGAAATACACATGGATTTTTATGTGAAAAGACCCCCCCACACACAAAGCTTGCAATCAGATATGGACTTGAGTTGGAACAAGCTTCAAGATGGAATTTGGAGAACTTTGGTGAGTTCAAGTTTTGCTGATTCACACATCCCTATGAAACAGTGATACTCAAAATTTGTGGCACAAGATTAGATGAAATGATAATTGAATAAATTGAAAACAAGCTACTATCTCATGCTCAACAGAGGCCCCATGCAGTACAATTTCCCCTTCTTCCCTGTCAATGTGACATCATCCTAGAGGGATTTCCTGGAGCAGCCCTTGCTACAGCTGAGAAGTGCAGGGGGATCCCAGCAGCATTGTCTAAACTGGGCAAAGGGGAAAGTGGGATGCTGGGAGGCCATCTCGACTGGGTTATCCCTAGGGATGGACAAATCTGTCACATTTGATTCTGCTCAGTTTCTCATTTTTCCAACATTAAGTTCAGTCCATCTCATTCCCACATCAGTTTATACTTCTCCCCCTAAAACATCTGCATAAAAAAGTGTGCACATTTTGGTGTGGATTGCTCAAAATATGCACATCTTGTACACACTTACCCAAATACATGCATTTTTTTGGACACACTTTTCTAAAGATACATATTTCCCCCCAAGCAATTTCTTTGACAATCATGAATTTTTGTGTCCTCTTTCCCCTAGTATGCACATTTCTGTGTGCATTTTCCCCTAATATATGCATATGGTGTATACGTTTTCCTATCATGCACATTTCTGTACACATATTTTGATTTCTGAACTGTATCACAGAATTCTGAAAGATGCAAGTATCACTGTGTAAGTGCGTTCCATGCTTGTGTGTAGGTTTGTGAAGTCTAAATTAGGTACATTTGCATTCAAATGTGAACCAAACAAATTTCTCACCCATTCCTAAGGATAGGTGAACTCACTGCCATCTGCTGCTTGCCAGACCCCACAGGCCTCTCCACCCTGCTCATCATGCGTGGTGAGGCACTGGGCAGTCTGCGGGTGTCCAGCAAGCAGTGTTCCTCTCCTTCACTGAGCCACCATTCTGTGCAAAACGGTGGCCTGGCCTTTTCCGTTAAGGGTGATTTTGCATAAATGGCAGCCCTAAAAGGCCTGTTTATGCAACATTACAGGCATAAATGGTCTAGTAGACCATTGCCCCCCTCATGCATCACCACCCTACCCAGCCCTTGTTGTCTCACAGTTGGCCCATAGTCTTGAGAGTTGACAAAGGGCATGGCTGGCTGAAGGGATACTAGGAGTTTAGAACTTTTTTCTGTCTAGACATGCATAGGATTGTGTAGGGATGCTGGAGAAATCCACTGCAGACTCAAATGAGGCCTGATTCTAAAAAATCTGACCTCTGGAGTCCACGGCAGACTGGCTGCACTCACCTCCAGGTCTGGAGGAGTTCCTGCAAGGCGGCTCTCCAGCTCCCTAAAAGATGCAATATGCTAATGGCAGCTGCCATTCACTTATCGCAGGAAAGTTATAGCCATAAATGGTGCATTGTATGCCATCTGTGGCCATAAAGCACTTACTTGTACCTAAAAACAGCCATAAAAAGCTGTAAGGTAAAGGTAAGTGCTTTACAGCTGCAAATGGCACAAAATATGCCATTTATGGCTGTAATTTCCCTGTGATAGGCTAATGGCAGCCGCCATTAGCATATCATGTTTTATAGGAAGCCAGAGAGCCACTCCACCAACCCTGGCAGATACAGCAGGGCTCCAGAGGACTCTGCAGGGCCCCAAACAGCCCTAATTGTCCTACAACAGATCCCCCCCCCCGGACTGGACAGTGGGGGCTTTGTACATCCCTAGAATTGTGCAGTAAGAAAATATATATGCATCTCTTCAAGTGGAATGCTGGAGATGAGCTGTAGGTTTCCCTCTCCCCCCTCCAGAGTTGAATGGGGTATGAAAGGGGGCTTGCTGCTAAAGGCTTGTAGGCTCATCCTATTTCACTTCTAGTAAGGAGCGTTTGGCATCATTGAAAAGAGGTGACAGAGAGGGAAAAAAAGAAATATATATGTATACTTTGGGAGATGAAGCTTCTCTTAAAAGTGCTTTCACTGCTTTTAAAATTACCATCTGTCACCCACCTTAGAGTGAAGTATGGGTCCAGTATTAATTCAGGTAAAACCAAACCAAACCCTGTGGCCTGATATCAAAAGTATGGCCAGAACTGGACTGATGTGGACTGATGTACCCACATCAGGTGGCAGAACAGGAGGAACAGTGATTTGCACCACTTCCCCCTGCCCTTGCCAGAAGGGCTCACTACCCAACACCTCGAGCCAGTGGCATTTGCCACAGAAAGCCCTACTGCAACCGGTAGGGCTCTCTGGAGCAGCCACCTGTCCTCCTGTGGTGAGACCTTTGCTTCCCCTTACTGCAGCTGTGGGTTTGCAGGAGGTCGGCTGGGTCCAGTGGAGTTCACGTGAGCTTTCCCAAGAGTTTGGGTGAGCTCTTGTGAGAGCCCCACAGCTGGGAAGAGCACAAGGTGAAAGCAGCAGGCAGGCAGCAGTAATGTGTGTTCTCAGCTCAGGTGATGGGATAACTTGGGCCGTGGCTGAGCACAGCCATAGAACAGACTTGGATAGCACCATCTGAAGGAGATGGTACCTGCAATACCACCTCCATGGCCTTTTGCATCTCCTTGAACAGGGTCAGAGCAGGGACACAGGCAGCCACTAAGCAAGCGAAGAGAATAGAAACAGTGAGTACATTTGTTCCCTAGGCCAATGCTAGCCTGGAAGAGATGTATGCATTCATTTCACAGTGACTGAAAAACGTGAACAGAATGTTTGAATACGATTAATTCTCATTACATCATATATACCAATATTTTTACTCAGTGTGTGTGTGTGTGTGTGTGTGTGCACGCGTGCATGCATGGGAGGGGTGGAGGAGGCATACCTTAAGCCTTGAGCACTAATTTTGAGAAAGGTGGGATATAAACTTAATAATAATAATAATAATAATAATAATAATAATAATAACAATAAATAAGGGTGTAATCCTATGCATGTTTAGGCAGGAAAAAAAGTCTTACAGCCTGGTTGGGGAATGCTTGTAATTGTAGGACTTTTTTCTGTTTAAACATGCATAGGGTTGCATCCTAAATAAATAAATACACTGAGTTGGATCCAGATTTCAGTGTGTACAGCTGGGCTTGTGGATGCACACTTCACTGCTCTCTCCCTAGCAGACTCCCCAGCCCCCTAAAAATCCTAGGGGGCTCTACTGAATGGAGTGAGCTGTGGTACAGAGGAAAGGGCATATCTCTAAAAATTGGGCAGAAGCACCTTCCATGAGTGGAACCCTTCTATTAACAGTGCCTCCTATTTTATTGCTATTTTATTGTGTAAAGCCACCTCGAGTCCCAGTATTGGGAAAAAGGCAGGAAACAACAACAACAATAACAACAACAACAACAACAACAATGATTTTATTTCTCCAAAATCCCTCAGATAATTGCATTGTTCCAAGGAATTTGGGGTGGGTGGGTGGGGGGAAGCTGCTGCCACACAGAAAAACTGTTGGTCCCCCATTGGCTCAGGATTGATGCAAGCTTGCACAAGAGTGCATGCAGTGCTATTAGGGATGGCGGAGAATTTCTCCCCGAAACTTCGGGGGGCCGAGCACCAACGTGTTCGGCCCCCCGAACAAGTTTCGGGGAGAAATCCTCCTCACCCCCCCGTCCCCCGCACCCCCCCGGGACGGGACTTACCTTCACCGAATGTCCCTCCCGGTGGCTGGTCCGGCCGGCAGTTCGGCGGGTGTTCGAGTGGGGCGGGAGCGGCAGCCGGTCTTTCGACCGGCTGCCGCCGCCGCCATTGCAATGAAAGGAAAAAAAAAAAACGCCCCCTGATAGGCTACGTGACGATTCACGTAGGCTATCACGGCTAGATCTGCAAAGTCAGCCGTGATAGGCTACGTGAATCGTCACGTAGCCTATCACGGGTGACTTAAAAAAAAAAAAAGAGTGTATGGATAATGGCGGCCCCCATAGGGAGCCGCCATTCCCGTTCCTTATTTGGTGGCTGTAGTCTACGTAAATGTTTACATAGACTACGGCAAAAATAAGGGCAACGCTATTTGCGTTGCCCTTATTTTTGCAATAGTCTACGTAAACATTTACGTAGACTACAGCGACTAAATAAGGAACGGGAATGGCGGCTCCCTATGGGGGCCGCCATTCGCGTACACGCTTTTTTTTTTTTTTTTTAAGTCACCCGTGATAGGCTACGTGACGATTCACGTAGCCTATCACGGCTGACTTTGCAGATCTAGCCGTGATAGCCTACGTGAATCGTCACGTAGCCTATCAGGGGGCGTTTTTTTTTTTTTTTACTTTCGCGTTCGCGGCTGGGCGAGGCGAGGCGCCTCCTCCCCAGCCTGAATTTCAGCCGGGCAAGGCGGGAAGCCTCCCCCCCGGCCTGAATTTCGGCCGGGCAAGGCGGGAAGCCTCCCCCCCCGGCCTGAACTTCGCGGGGGGACCAGCGAAGCGCCTCCCCCCCACCGCGAACGGCCTTCGACGACAGGTAAGTGACTTTCGTCCACCCCTAAGTGCTATAGAAGTTAGGTTCTTCTTCTTCTTCTTGCAGAAGTGGAAGAACATCTTTGCATTTTGTTTCACTTTTCTGGCAGTGGAACACGAGATGCAGACGTTGCATTCCATCAGTGGAGGCTGGTGGCTCCAATGTTGGTGGTGCTGTGAATCTGCTTTGGGTTTCAGTCAGAACTCCAAAGGAGCTCTCCAAGGTGCTGAGCTCAAACCCTAAAATAGTTTCAGGACCTTGGACAGCTCCTCTAGAATTCGGACAGCCCCACTGACATTGGAGCCAGCAGCCTCCGCTGCGGCTTCCATAAGTGGAAGATGCTTTCTGTATATGGAAGGACACTTTTGGATCCTACTCAGTTGTCTACTTCATGCCTCCTTCTAGTAGTGAACTCAGATGGTGAGTGCCAACAGGAGTGTGGCCTAGTACTGAGAAATGAGAGGGAAGTATTAACATACATGCGTGGGGAAACTCCTTTGCAGAAGTATTAACCTTTTTTTAAAAAAAAGTCCAGTGTGTTAAAGACAATAATGAGGACTGAGCATGATGAGTGACAAAATGCTGACAGTCAGCTGGAAAAGAATAATAGGGAACTCTCTCTCTCTCTCTCTCTCTCTCTGTGTGTGTGTGTGAGAGAGAGAGAGAGAGAGGTGATATGGCCTGATGGAGGAGTGCTGGCTGGCTAGCTATTTCCCTGAACAGGTGTGCTCCCATTAGAATGTGAGGATACATTGCAATATTTAGTTGTAGCTCCCACTTGTCACTTCATAATACATGAAGACGTTATCAGCAGTCATAAGACCAATCAGCCATTTTGGGCCAAAGAGCCATGGGATCAGTATTCTCCACTGAAGACATCATTATTAAAATAAATTTTGAGTTTTCAGCCAGAGCAACAAAGCCATATTGCTTGATTACATTAATGGGTATTGATATTTTCTCCTGTTGATTGTCTGCATACACTGTTTAAATTGTCTTGTCACAACACACATACCAAGGAGGAGGCTTTGAGAATGATTAATTCCTGGCTCTGAGAGAAGGAAAAAAAAATTGGTCCTCCCCAACATTCTGGTTAATAGCTAGAGAAAGCAATGTTCTTAAAAAAAATGTTGAGGAAATAATTATGTTAAAATGTCAAGCACCCATTATTGAGAGTAGAGAGAGGTTTTGACTGAGCCCAAATCAATTTTTCCCCTTGTATCATAAAATTACTGACATCCAAATTCCCTTTGGTGATTTACTTTCACGCGTGGTGTTTTTTTTCTTTTTTTTAAGTGCCTTGATGGTTTTGCCTGTTTAATTTTTGATGGCTGATAAATGCATCCTACTAATTTTGGCAAAACAGGAAGATTATTCAGTCATTTTGCTTTTCCAAAAAGAGAATCATTCCTGCTAGCGTTATCCCAGAACACTTGACAGGGTTAAATAATGCAATTGTGAAAATTAAATATAAAATAATAGCCGAAGCAGGGATTAAAACTGATAGGCAAGGGGTAGTGAAGAGACTCTCCCTACACTCCAGTGAAAGAAAACAGTAAACCATACAAGCAGAGCTTTTTCCACAGATTGTTAAATCTTGAAAGAAACTAGGACAAAGGATAAAAAAGAAGTGTTGTGGGCAATATACATACACATACATATTGGAGTGCTGAGTTTGGAGTGGATGAATCATTCTATTTCTATTATGTGTCATTCTATTTATGTATTTATTTGCAGCATTTATGTACTGCTCCACATCTAAACAGATTCCACAGTGGTGAACAATAGAAGATAAAATGATACAGAGATAAAAGAATAAAGCACCATTTAAAAAATAGTTATTCTTAAAAGCAAAGTACTGTACCGATAAAACCATGGCTGGCCAGTCAAGGAATGCTTTCTAGAATAAAGCTGTTTTCAGAAGGCACCAGAAAGAACACAGTGTTGGCACCTGCCTGACCTCCAGAGGCAAGAATTTCCATAGAAAGGGGGCCACCACACTGAAGGCTCTTCTCCGGGTTGACACCAATTGGGCCATATGTCCATGAGGAACCACGAGAAACATGTGTTCCCTTATAAATCCATTCCATCCTGTTTCTGCATTAATCTGATAATATTTTTAAGAATCCACAGAAAATGTACACACCACATTAAAAATATCTGTCTGTCTGTCTGTCTGTCTATCATCTGTCTATCATCTATCTATCTGTCTATATCTGATCAGAGATGTGATCAGAGATCAGAGATAAGGGCAGGTTTTCCCTGGCTAGTTCTTTTGCCAGCAAGGGCAACCCTAGGATATTTAGCTAGCACTAGCATTAATGAAGGACATCCTTCCATTTATCTCTGGGTGACCTCTGGCCCTGGGTGGGGTTGCCATGGCTGTGTAGGCTGCACTTGGAGGAGCCGTGTGCTGCATGTAGGATATGGGTTGTGCATAGGGATGACATGGGTGCCCAATTGGGTCCAGGAGTTTGGTGGACTCCCCCACACACACCCCTGTGCCTTGCCTGCCAAGCCCCTGTCCCTGCTTGACCCCCCACATGCTCACTGAGCCCAGAACCCTTCTTTACACTTCCTTTTCATTTACCCTCCCAGTTAGCTGAAAGATAATGACTTGCCCCAGGCCACTGTGTTTTAGGGCTGATCAAGGATTTTGCTCACCTAGAACAGGCATGCATCACCTGTGATGCACACAGTCAACTGCAGCCCACTGGCCATATAGAGCAGCCATCAAAGTTTCAATAAGCCCATGATTTTTGCTGCTTATCTGGGATTCCAGGCAAAGGCGATTGTTGAGCACTTGGCAAGACACAATGCAAGGCTCATGGGCTATGTTCAGCCTGATAAGTCAATGGTCGAGCAGGCCTTTCCTAAAAGTTCACT